>NC_056484.1:3135777-3415777 GCF_008729295.1 Plectropomus leopardus
TTAGCACAAAAAGAAAATTAAAAGAACAAAAACAAGCAAACAAACAAAACAAAAAAATAAGTAAATGACCTGAAAAGTTATTTAAAAAATGATGACGATGATGATGATGATGATGATGATTATTATAAATAATAATTATATCTTTTAATGTAACCTAATTTTATGTAAAGTAAACAATAATTAATATAGTTTTCTTGATATTTTCCCTAGTTATGCTCTTTCTTTTTACCTTTCAATTTTATTTATTTATTTAGCAATTTTCAGGATATTTCATGCCAACATTACCCTTGCAGCTTGTGAATAATGCATGTAAAAGGAGTCTGAACACAATATATCAACCCATGTCTCATGAGGACAAAAATGTCAGTTACATGTCTTTGCATCCATTACACAGATTGTCTCATTGTCCCCCTCAGCAGTCTGTGGTCTCCAGTCTCTGCTCGCCTCCTCCAGGCCTAACATGGATTTACCAGATTGACAAGGACATTTCCAGACCTGCTTATTTCACCTGTCCACCAGATGCACCCAGACTCTCTCACCTGGTCCCGGTCACGTGACTCCCGCATCCACCTGCTTCCGCATTCCCCAGTTACTCCGAAAAATGTTTAAACCAGCCCGCCTCCACCTGCGCCTCTTTGCTCTGCAGCCTCTGAGCCCTGAGAGCTCCTCTTACCTGCTCACCTGTGGGTTTTTACTCTGTTCACACCATGACCGGAACCTGTTTTTTTTGTTTTTTTCCTGCCTGATAGAGAAAAGCCCCGGACGATTTTAAGCTAATTTAGCTCAAAGACTGCAGCTAATGTTAGCATACCCGCTCCTAAAACGACTCAACTGTTTTCCACCTGCTTCAAATTACAACTGAAGGTGAGTACACATGATTTATTAGTAAAATAACTTAATAAAGATGACCTACAAAGTGGCAATATGATTTTTTACGAGCTTTAATTGTGTTGTTATGTAGCTTTAATGGATGCTAGCTAGCCTAGCTCGAGCGCTAGCTCCAATGCTAACTGCTTTTAAGCTACAAAACAACTTACATTTCCAACTTTATACACAACAGTAAAAGCCATACAACATAAAAACGTGATATTGTCTCAGTATTTTTAGCTTTTTTTTGTCTGTTAGCAGTTTTTGGTACTAAGCTAGGCTAAACATAGCTCTGTACTACAAGCACTGATATGTCCGTTTTTGAGAAACATTTTTTTTAAAGGCTGTAAAAGACTTTAGCTATTGTGAATGATTAAAAAGTATATGAATATTATCGTGCAACCTAAACACACAGTGCTATGAAGGCATAATAGCACAGCTTTACTTTACAGCTTTACCCAGAAAGTATGTTTTTTTGGTTATATGAAAAATAAATAAAATGCTTGTGGTTAACAGAAGCTTAAGAGACTTTCATGTTTTGTTCTGATGTAAAATATATCTGTAAATATGCTACTTGTAATTTCTGAAGCTTGTACATATTAAAAAAAGACCTGTGCAAATTGGCTTGATTATTCAAAATCAGGAAAATTTAAAACCATTTGAAAACAGCAATAAGCAACTTATGACGAAATGACCCCAAAATGAGTACAAGAACAACAACCTACATTTTGTTAAAAAAAGGGAAAAAAATGAGAAAAACAAACAATGGAAATAAACTGAAAAAGTGCTGAAAATCTGCAGAATAATTTTAAATATTCAATAATGATAGTTAGAAATATAGGTGTTTTTTAATTTTTTTTTTTTTTTTACATTTTTCCTTAGCTTTTTTAAAAAAATATTTTTTTCCACTAAATCCTTGTAATTTCAGTTTCTCCTTGCCTTTTTTTCATATTTTACAACGAAAGCAAACTAATTTTAACAGATTTTGAAGGTTTAAATTCTTGTGAAGGTGTCTGAACACAGCACAAGAAAGATATCTCGATCCAAGTTTCAAAGGGTTAAGTCATGTGACCGTGGTGTAGTTTGTTTATAGCTTAATATTAGCTTTTTATTTTCTGATGATTGCATTTGCATTTTAAAAATCCTAAAAGTGATGCTCATTTGTGAAGATTTTCTTGCAGAATAAGTATCATAAATGTTTGCTTCCCACGGAGCTTATTTTCTGCAATAATGCAAAATACAATGCAAAAATGGTGACACTAATTTCCGCATTAGCCTGCAGAAAAAAAACAATAATTTGAGGTTGTTTTTAAAATGTTGGATGTTTGTGCAAATTCAAAATGCACATAATAATATGTTGAATAGAAACACACTTACAGCATTCACTGCTCAGTGTGACATTATTTCACTATATTTTAACATAGATAACAGTGGTTTGCTGCTTTATAAATGCTCTGAATATTGTATCGTTGTCCTTATTTTTGACTTATTTAACTCAGACACTTTCACCTGCAGAATCCAGTGTATAAATTGAGCCTTTCCAAACTGCTTGGCAGCTTTGATTTTGGCTTCTTTATTGAATGCTACCATTTACAAATAAATGTAGGCATGGATGTTGTTATCTTAAGTACCGGGATGTGGAGTGGCTCCTTTTCTTTGCCTGAACAAAGTGTGGGAGGCACAATATGTTATTCAGTCCTGTCAGATAAACTGCTGGATAAAAGCTCAGCCTCTTTGAGTTGGCGTGTAAATGCTCCGCCGTCACTGATGTGGAGACAGGTGACAGGTGTAGAGGAGGGGGTGTCGACCGGCCAATTCGCTTCATGGCACTTTTCATGGATGGACTGTGATGAATTGGAAGGTAGAAACTCGCTTTGCTCGTTCTATGAGGCTGCTGCCCCGTGAAGCTTTTGTGTCCGGATGTGATCAGACGGTACAGTGCACATTTATCCAGTGATGCAATGTAACTAAGTACATTGCACATCTCTGTGGGAAATATTGTACTTTTTATCTCACTACATTTATCTGAAAGATTTAGTTACCAGTTAAATCAAAATATTTGCATAAAGAAAATTGTATAAAATATTATGTTTTGTTACAAATTGAACTACCCAGCAGTTGTTTAGAAGTACAGCTGATATGATTAGTCAATTAATCAATTAGCTTATTGACAGAAAATTAATTTGATAACTAGTATGATAAACATTAAAATAATTATTCTTTTTAATTAATTTTGTGGTTTTTGTGGTTATCTTTAAAAAAAAGAATAATAGTTTTGAATTTGTGTGTTTTTCTTTTAGATTTTTTTAAACAGTTCTGGATGTTTTGCATGTGTATTTTTAGATTTTTTTTTCTTGAAAACATTTTTTAAACAATTTTCCTGAATTGGGTACAATTACTTATCACACTTTAAGTTAATTTTCCTAATTTTGCTCACTTACTTTTACTTGTGTACTATTTTCAATGCAGGACTTTTACTTTCAATATAGTATGTCCTTAGTGTGGTATTAGTACTTTTACTCTGCATTTATCTGATATTTTCCCACAGTAGTTGCTCTGCCTCTGCTTTTAAAGGGAAAAACAGAGAGCTCCAAACACAGACAGGTTCATTTATCTTTTTACGTCGCTGTCATGTGCATACATTTAAATTGGGAGAGTAAACACTGAAGTGTTAGCTTGTTAGCATTGAGCCTCCTGGATTGGATCCTGTTATATGTAATGTAGGAGAAAAATGCTCAATTACTCTTGTGTGTGTGTGTGCGCTATGCTAATAATTCCATGGAGGGTCGATGCAATCAAAAACCTCTCGCTTTTAATCAGCGTCACACAGGGCAACACACACCGACACACAGTGACACACAGTGACACATTAGTGAAATGAATGAATGTGGAAGGCACCATGTGCACAGGTAACACATTATGACGAACACACGTGTGCACGCTCACTGGTGTATTTCCTCACACACACTGCGGTGGAGATAAATGACGGGACAGACAGATACAATCAAAGAGAGGAGAGAAGCAATCTGTTTTACATTTGTAGAGTGAGCTGTCACACACACACACACACCCATTGTGCAGACACACACTTTGCAGCGCTTTTCTCTGCTCTGTGATGTGATCTGCTGCCCTCAGCTCATAACACAGGCGGCAAATAAAGACAAATAAGAAGGCAGCAAAACAAAAAGATGAAAACACCCCAAACAAAAGAAAAGACCAAAGTTTTAAAGCTGCTCTTTCTTTCCACAGAATCGATTCCTGCCATTCACCCTGAAACCAGCCCCGGCTGCCCCGTCCTGTTGAAGTGCTGAGTGACATGAACCAGACGTCATCGATCTGAACGAGGGGCTCTGAGGACGAGCTGCCACCGGGCCGAGGCTGCTTAAATGGTGAGAAGGGAGATTTAATTCAGATATTCCATTGTGTCTTTATTGCAGAGCTGTAAGGGATTTCTGTCTGACCTGCTGGCTGCAGCGCTGACAAACTGAGCCCCTTCATCCATTCATCCACTCACATACACCTCACACTTGCGGCCAGGGGAAGTGGGAGAACCTGTACTCGTTTTTAAAGGGCAACTGGTATTTTTTAATAATAATGATAATAATAATAAATAGCAACTTCTAAAATAGAGTTTACTGTGCTTTGACAAACAAAACAAGGCAGAAATTGGATACATAGCGATACAACAACGGAGAGCCTAACAGAAGAAACTAGGTAGAGTTGGAATAAAATAGAATCAGAGGACAAAAAATGCAAGCTGCAGGACGCACAATGTCAACATAATAATAATACAAAGAAAAAGACTAAAAGCAACAACAACAGACACAATAAAACCACAAGTAAAAGGAAATATAAGAGCTAAAATATGAATTAAAAAGGTGATATAGATACAAATAAATAAAAAGACAAAATTGAAAAAAAAAGAAATAAAAATGGGTTTTAAGAAAAAATATACATGACTAAACCCCCAGACTACTTTTTTCAATTGAAAATCAATATATGTGGGTATTTAGTGGTGTTTATTGATTCAACTTTTGACCTTTGAGTGCAAATTATTAAAATTCTACATATTGTGTATAAGTCGTCACATTCTGCCACTTTGCAGTGGATTTTCTACATATTACGCTCTATGTGGCTTTTGGTGTGGGGACCTTACACCGAAAGTATTGCAAAAGCAGCGGTATTTGATAACTATGAAAGTAGAGCGGTTTGGAAACTAGCAATGACAGTCGAGCTGCTCGGTGCGCCGGTTTATGCCAGCTGTAAGGTCGGACTAAATGTATTTGACACGGCAGCTGTTGCTGACCTAAAATACAAAACGTGTGCCCCGCTGTTGTGTGCATTATGCCAGACTGCAGTTGTATCTATTTTTTAGTTTTACTGTTTTATTATTAGTGGGTTTTTTTCACTACAGTCTGCAAAAGAACAACTAGTCCTACTGTCACTGTGAGGCAGAAATCCAAACCCCCCTTCTGAGGTGAATCATAATACCAAACTCGATGTGATCAGCAGAATCCATCTGTCCTCAAAGTCAGCTCGAAGACTGAGCTCTTCTCAGAATATGCTCTTTCTCTCTCTTTCTCTGTCTCAAAAGATGTCATTTGCTTTGCACTTGTAATACTTTATTCACCTGCAACTTGGTGGCACTTGAGTCAAGTGGAACTGAATGATGAGACATTTATTCTCCAAGGCTTCTCCGTGCTACACTGGGGTTTGGATTGTAGCTCATTTGTTTGTCACTTTGGACAGCGGCGTCACATGAATAAATGCATGAAGACATCATGAGTTTGTTTGGCTGCACTGTAAAGAGAAACACCAGAAGCTGTTTATTTAAATGCAGTCTGGCAGGTTTGGTGAGCGCTGTTTTGCGGATGTTTCTGGTTACAAAAAGGATCTAATTCCTTTAACATAAAGGTCGATCTCTGGAGGGATCCATCAGCGATGCTCAACTTGCTTTGCTTAGGGGCCACTTTTTCAAAATGGGAGGGGGGCAGGGGCCAGTCGCAGCAGACACATATGTTTCTAGGATTTTAGGATGTTTCTAGGATTTTAAGACATCTCTAGGATTTTTGGATGTTTCTATGACTCTCAGATGTTTCGGATTGTAGGATATTTCTGGGATTTTAGGATGTTTCTTGGATTTTCAGAAATTTCTAGGATTTCACAACATTTGTAGGATTTTGGGACATTTCTCAGGTTCTAGGACATTGCTCTGATTTTAGGACCTTTCTTGGATTTAGGAGGTTTCTAGGATGTTATTACATTTCTAGGATTTTAGGACATTTCTCAGATTTGAGGTCAATTAGGATTTTGGGACATTTCTAGGATTTTGAATGTCTCTGGGACTTTATGTTGTGTCTTGGATTTCACAGTATTTCTAGTGACTCTAAGGACAATTCTAGAGTTTTAAGCTTTAAGCATTTTACAATGTTTCTAGGATTCAAAAACAGTTCTCGCATTTTATGACAATCCTCAGGTTTTAGGATGTTTGTCTGATTTTAGGACCTTTCTTGGCTTTTCGGACATTTCAAGAATTTGACGACATTTATAGGATTTCACGACATTTCTGGAATTTTAGGAAGTTTCTAGGATTTTAGGACATTTGGGGCTAAACTCGGACCCCCGTTAGGGTGTGTGGGGATCCTCCACTGGCACTGTCTTGACAAACACTCTCTATTTTGATGCTGTTTTATACACTTGGGCACCTTGTGTATACTAAAAGTACAAAAACAATTTCCACTGTGAGTCACTTCATTTTTATTTGAAGTAGAAAATTGTTTGGGGGCCACCCGACACACTGTCGGCGGCCAGATTTGGCCAGACATGGGACAGCAGGGCCCCTGATTGGAAAATATAGAACTTAACCTTTAAAATTTGACTTCGACTTGCCCCCAAAACTTGAGAAATAGCTCGACTTTAAAGGTCTGAAATTCTTGTGGCAGTCAGGTAGAAGCTGCAGCCTGCGCTGGCTCGCCTCTTCCCCAGGCAGGCACGAAAGATGCGATAAACTCTCATCAGAGAAGATGAAGCCCCTCGTCGATAACAGCTGATCATCCCGAGCGTTGTACTACTCTTACATTCCCTAAAGCCAACTTAGGCTGACGAACAAGACTGTTATAAAACATTACGGTGCAAACAATAAGCCGAGAGTTAAAAGGCTATGCGAAACTACACCGTGTCCCACTACGCTTCAGCATTCATCTGTTCACATCAAACACACACACACCGTCAGTGATTCAGCTCACCGCAGAAACACAGAGCCTCTGTTTGCACTGTGTATTCTGACCACAGGATGCTCCGTCAGCCTCCATCTGCATCTCTGTCTCTTTCATGTCCTCTGACTATGAATCATGGATGGATTTGTGCTTTCAAGGAATTTGAAATATTGATGTTTGGATCTGTGTGTGTTCAGCTTTAAGTCTGTTCTCCCTCTGACATGCTCCAGTCTCTTTTTTATTTCTCTGCTGCTGCTGCTGCTGCTGCTACTACTGCTGCTGCTTCTTCTTCTTCTGCTGCTGCAGATTGGTGTCAAGTGCAGAGACCACACGCAGACACACACACACACACATGTGCACATACACTTTCTTCCTAACAAGTGATACACATTCATTACATTTTCTGCCCACTGTGTGTGTTCTCTGCACTTGACACCAATCTACCCCGAGGCAGAAGAGTGTGCCGCCCACTTAGATCTCCCTCCTTCCCCCCTCTCCCTCACACTCTCCCCTCTGTCTTCCACCTTGATCCAGTTGGCTGGAATAGGACTCTAATTGGCCGTGCAATGTCAGAGAGACTGTGTCTGTGTCTCTGTGTGTTTGTGTGTGTGTGTGTGTGTGTGTGTGTGTGGACTTTGTCCAATAAGACAGTTTAATATTCTAAAGACCTGCTGGTGCCCTCTGCAGGCTGCAAAGTTCAGTATGAAAGTATTGCACAGATTTTGGTAGCTCTGGAAAAAAAACACTCACTGGGAGAAAAAAAAAGTTCATCCACTGACAAATATTAATCTGAAATTTTGTGGAAGTGGGTTACACCAATATAAAATTTAGCCCAATTAAAGTTTACTTTTGCCTAACATACACATTAGAGAAGACTTTAATAGGACTTAAAGACTAAAGTGTGCTTTCTCACATTTAAAGACAAAGACAATTTAAGATTTTACAAACAATGGGGATCTTGCAGGGTCAGGTTGTTTACTTTTCTATTGTTTACATTAGGGATAGTTACTATTCTTTGTCTGAGGGCCACTTTTGTGAAATGACAAGAGGCCAGGGGCCAGTCGCTGCAGCCTTGTACGTGTTTCTAGGATTTTTAGGACGTTTTAGGATTTCTGCACGTTTGGATTTGAGGACATTTATAGGATTTTTGCACTTTTCCATGATTTTAGGATGTTTCTGGGGTTTTAGCACACTTTCGGGATTTTAGGACATTTCTAGGATTTTCTTTTCTATTTTTTTTCCTTCTCTCTTTTTTGTATGCATATTTTCAGGTATATTTCTTGTAACCTTTTGCTAGTTTCTTGCCAATTTTTGTGCCATTCCTAGTCAAATTGCCAATCACCCTCCCATGTTTTAAAAAAATCAAACCAATGCTTGGGTTTCAAAGGGCTATCATTGGGGGAGGAATATTCAGATATTTATTTTATTTATATTGTTCATTATAAAAGGACAATGCAAATTAACATTATAGAACTTCAGCTTGCTACAAACAAGCTGTAGTAACTAATGTTTCACATAAAAAGATTATAGTTAAAGCTTGTTTCCAACTCCTCTCCCTAGTTAGGTGTCTAGCAAAGTAAAAAATATTTTTTTTTAAAAAAAGGACCAAGGTTAGCAATAACATGCAGTACAATAATAGTTATGGTAAAAAGAAGAAATATTTATATTAAGATTATTACAAATGTCCAAGTTACATGCACTTAGGACACTCAAATATAAGACATTATACAATATTTAAAAATGCTTTCATCTCTGATTTTGCTTCAGCCAACCTTTAACACTTTTGTTAAAAATCTTAGTATCTTGTGTTGATTTTCTTTTTCTTTATTATTTTTGCTACTGTCCCACAATGCCTTCCTCATGTTGAAGTAGAATAATTAGGGTCAAACGTCACTCCTTGTCAGGTCGTTGTGTCTGAATGGGATCAGAGCTCTGCAGCCAGGTTTTAAAATCTGGTGGAAAGACTGAAACCAGAAGAGCGGAGGCTGTTACAGCAGCATCACATATTGGTTGAACGTTTGGATGTCCACACACTTCTGGCCGTGTGTGTCGTTCACTGGACCAAAGTGTTGGACGGACTGACGGATGGACAGTGGCTGGACGAAAGCATCGACCACAGAAACATCTGACAGAGAGAGATAAAAACTAGCGGTTAGCTTCAGTGAACATGACATAAACCTGGCAGAACACACACACACACACACACACACACACACACACACACACACACACACACACACACTTTAACCACGCGTGTGTCAGATAGCAGATCGTTTAAAAGGAAGCGTTTACTATCAAAAGCACACAGTCACACATACACTCTGGGAGACAGATGGGCGGGAAAACTCCAATTGTTGTAAAATTAATGGCTCATGTGATAGCCAATCAAACGCTTGGCAGGCTGTGTCAATAGCCAATCAAACAGCTGGCGGCATGAATGTTAATGAGTTGGAGGTTCGTCAGTGTCACCTTGGTAACAGTTGGGAAATACCTGACCTTCTTAACACGGTTTTAATACCACCGGCTAAAAACATGTTTTAATTGGTTGTTTACAAAAAAGACCCTGCACCAACAGATGATGGGAAATTAACAATGAAATGTTTCCTCACAGCTGTTTGAGGTCATTTATTTTAATGTTTAAAATCACCGTGTTTGTGTTTATTCCATTCGGAGTTTTCATGCATTTATCGAAAAAATACTGTTGTTTTTTTCTTTATTTTTTTTACAAACACTAATTCAGGGTTATACAGCTTAAGGCAATTTAGATCCAAGGCTATAATATAATTGCACATGGAGTATATTTTTAAGAGCAATGTCAGAATAACCAAAACTATAGTAAAAAAAAAATAAATAAAAAAATAAAAAAAATCATGAACCCACAATCGACAATCAATTTCTTAGGGTTCGGGACAAGTTTGCCCAAATATTCAATTTAAAAAAAAAACAAAAAACTAGATAAATATATTATATTATATTTTATATTGTATTTTTAGATTATATGTTTTTAAATAAATAAAAGTAATACTCTAGTGAGAAAAATGGACGAATGGACAAATAAACTGTTTTAATGCTTTCTTTACTCAGTGTCTTGCATGTATTTGCAGTATCACACGTAGCTCCACATAATAAAAAAAACTGTTCTTCGGTAGCTGATGTAACACTTTGCCTCGTTGCACTAAAAAAGCAGCAAATTGAATTTCAGTCACATCATGTCTCTCTTGGTATTGTTAGTGACCTTTATCATTATTCTTAAAAAAGAAAGATTCAGATTTATGGAATAAATCCATGTAAAGCACTGCTGAAAGAAAAAAACAAAACTTAATAAAAAGTAAAAAATCATATTTAATATTTTTTAAAGCTTAATTTTTGAAAGCACATAATGAAAATCGATACGTGTGGTTTATATTAACCCTTTAACAATCACACTAAGAAATGCCTTTGTAAACAAATGATTATAACAACATTATAGCCCATAGCCCAACTAATTATCAATGCTGTAAAATAAAACTTGTAAAATAAAAGTAACGTCATAAGATAAACAAATAAAAAGAAATATGAAAAAATAAACAAATAAAATATATACAAATAATAATAAATCTGATAACAAAATCTGTTTAAAATGTGTGGTAGAAAAAAATATATAGTCAATGTAATGTAATAAAATAGAAATGAATTACAGTATAATCAAAATGCGAAAATGCATCGTCTAAAAACGTCTGTAGAAAATTAAATTGGGTGTACCCAAGTTTTTAGAAAAACAATTTGATTGCAAAAAAATGGCAGCCATGCAGTTACAATGGCTGTTAAAGGGTTAAAGCGGCCCCTAAAAGTTAAAAACATTTGTCACAGACTTGTCTCTTATAGCCTTCTGTAATCTGAATATGTTGTGTACAGACGTCTGTCAGTATTTCCTCCACAGCAGTCAGTGTGTCACATGTCAGTTTGTCCTTACTCTGCATGCTGTGTACACTGTATATATATTTCTACTTTCCACCTCCACTGATGCTGCGTTCAGGTGATGTGGGAATAATAGCAGAGATTGGAAAGACAGCAATGTAAATGATTTGCGACTGTCTACGTTGTCAACACCGTTAGATTATTACAGAGTTGGTCATTTGAGGATTTAAGCACAGTGCATTGGCAATATAACATCATATCCATTACATTTCGGTTTAATTACATTGAAAAATGGTCTTTTGCTGATATGAGACATAATGTTTGTTTTGTCTTCAAGCCTCTCTGTATTAGTAAGTGCCCATCTGGATTATGTTAACATGGATTTTGATGTGAAAGTTATTTACAAAATGGTAACAGTAAACCCACCTATCAGCCAAAGTGCTGTTGGTTTTCAGAGGAGAGGATACTCATGTAACCACTTCCTTCTCGCTAACCTTCCCATCTACCTAGCAGTGCACCCACCTCATCAACTACCATTACAACACAGCTAATGTCCATCTGTCCGTCCTGACCTCCAACAGTCAGAACCTCTCCAACTGATACACGGCCGAGTTTATTTCCAGCATTTTTTGAAATGACTGTTGTTTTTTTTGGGGGGGGGCTGTCTGAGAAATTCATATCTTATTCCCTCACAGCTACACGCACACATTTCGTCTTTATACCCTCAGTACTCTAAAGAACCTACTCCTATATCATATGCATGGAGTTATGGGCATAATAACTGAAATGCAGAAGTTTAGATAAGAACCAGTGAAAACGAGCGACTGTAATGAAAAACTAACCTCAGCAGACACATTTAGAGAAATTTACAAAAGAAAGGCGAACAGGCCGCCGGTCTCAGTTACTAAGTCTCTCTCTGTGTGTGTGTGTGTGTGTGTGTGTGTGTGTGTGTGTGTGTGTGTGTGTGTGTGTGTGTGTGTGTGTGTGTGTGTGTGTGTGTGTGTGTGTGTGTGTGTGTGTGTGTGTGTGTGTGTGACACTCGTCATTAATGTTCTTTTGTCCGGTTTGGAATAAATCCAGAGAATAGAGTAGAATAGATTTGAATAAAGTTAGTGGGTGTAGCTTTCATTCAAGTAGACAGCAGTGCTCTCTCTCTCTTATTCAATTCAAATTCAAATAGCTTTATTAACATGAATAAAAATAATTTATGGCCAAAGCATTTCATAAAACAAACTTTTTTTTTTTTTTTTTTTTTTTTACAGATATCATGTACATTCATTCATTAGGCTACATATTTATTAAATATACAGGTCCATCCATCTTTCTCTCTCTGTAGGCTTATATATATATATATATATATATATATATATATATATATATATATATATATACTATGTCTGTACTGTGTGTATATATATATTATATATATCATAAATATTTTTCTTATTTTGCACAATACATTAATATTACATACATTGAAAAGTGTTGTATTTTATGTCTCCATCTATTGGTAGGCCATCATGATAAGAGTATGCATAATATGATGTTAAATCCAGAACGGAGAATACACTAAAATCACTAAAATTAGGTTGGGATAAAAATAGATGTATCAATACTGGTATCGCTTAGTGGCCAATCGGGTTTTTATATTTCAGAATATTGGATATCGGCTAAAAATCTGGTATCATGGATCCCTAACCCCCATATAACGTGAGTAAAGTAAATGAGAGGGCAGTGTGAGCTGTGAGGAGATGAACTCCAGCTGTTGTGTGTTGCTGCGTCTGTTATCTCTTAGGCTGTGGCATGTGCTGACATTTTGTGCTGCAGGAAGGACTAGATGTTGCATTTAAATTGTGTATCAAAATCTTGGGGTATAGATGTATTTTTTTTCCAAAAGAACAGTCTAATATCTTCATATGTACATTGTTGCAGGAAATGTTGCTCTGTCTCTTATCTCGCTCTCTCTCTATTTATATATATATCTATATACATGCATACATACAGTTAACAAAGAAATATACAACAGCATTATGTCAATGCAAAATCAGAAATATTTTGAGTGAAACAGTAAATGAAAAGGCAGTGTGAGCTGTAAGGAGGTGAACTCCAGCTGTTGTTGTGTCAGTTGGCTCGGACATATTTTGCTGCAAGTAGATGTTGCATTTGAGTTTTGTATCAAAATCTTAGAGTTTATTTGTCATTTTTGTAAAGACCTTTGTTCTAATATCTTCATATGCGCTATAGTGTAGCAGGAAATGTTGCACTCTCGCTTTCTCTCTCTCTCTCTCTCTCTCTCTCTCTCACTCTCTCACTCACTCACTCACTCACTCAGCGCGTGCCTCTCCGTTGGAGCAGCAGCTCGTGCTCAAACACAAACGGCGCACCGCGAGCGCACTCACTGCTGCTGATCGGGCGGCACGAGACTCTTCTCCTCCTCACCACCACCATCACCATCACCCTCCTCCTCTTCCTCCTCCTCCTCGGTGGATGCTAACCGGAGAGCTTCATCATCATCTTCATCATCACCGGGAGCAGCGCAGGGAGAGAGGCGCAGCAGCAGCAGCAGCTCTCCGCGGGCTAAAAAGTTGAGGAGGATCCGGTTTAATAACGGAGCACCGGAGGGGCCCGTGCCCGACGTTAACCCGGGATAATCCGCCTGACACGGTTCATTTCGACTTTGGACTCCATGGAAACGGATCCGGTGGTTTTGAAGGGATTAATTGTGTATTTAACGGATCACTGACGGCGCTTTCAAGGATCTCTTTAACCGGTCCCCGGTGCTGAAACTGATCTCCGGTGTGTTTAAACGCAAGGGACCCCAGTTGTTTTTTCCTCTCTTTCACTGGATTCCCGGTGTTTGAAGTGAACACTTTGTGTTTGAACCTTTCAAAAAATGATCCCCAGATGTTTGTTTTAACGGATCCCCGGTGGATAAACGGATCAATAACGGATTTCTGACATTAAAGGCCAACTCCATAACGGATTTGTTTGTGTTTGAAGTGACATCTGAGGTGTTTTAACGGATTTCTGCAGGTGGTGTAACGGATCATCGGACAGTCCTGGTTGGACTTGACGGTGTGTTGACCGACTGTAACCCCGGCCCCCTCCCCCGGTACTGAAAAAAAATAAAAGAAGAAGAAAGAAACACAGCAGGTAAAGCAGGTGGAGTTCACATAACGGATTTAACGGGGAAAACGGACTGAAGTAAGTCTCTTTAATAATACATCACCACCGGGTTTCCTTTGGGACCGAGCGCCGGTGGAAACACACCCGGGGCTCACTGCTTCCCAACGGGGACGCGAGAAGAGAAGTTACCGGAGGACCGGAGGAGTTGATCGGGATGCTCACCGGCAGAATCAAACATCCTCACGCACCGTTAATGATCACATCATTAACACCACGTTGATCTCATAAAAGGGGAATGTACTGATTGTTGGATTTTACCGGATAAAACCCGCCCCTTTCTCCCGGTTTTTCTGCTCCCCTTCAAATTGGAGACCCACCGAATCGATACATTCAATCATCCCGGATCCATTTTTCATCCATCAGCCCTTCACGAGCTGTAAAGCAGGGATCGTTTAGACCCGGTGGAGAATCCGAGTGAATTATCTCCTGCACGGTGAAATAAACCCACATGCTGGCCGTAAATTATCCACTTAACCCCCTCACGAGAGAAAGAGGGAGAGAGACATAGAGGCAGACTGCAGAGAAAGAGAGATATTACCTTTATAAAACACCGTCTCTCTGCAGACAAGTCAACAAAAAGCCACATCAAAAGCTCATTTGAACTTAAAATCTCCCAGAGAGACATGGTTTGAGCTGTTGAATGGGTTAAATTTGGATAGAAATTGACCAGAAAAATCACCTTTAACAATATTTTTAAAGGAAAATTCATGAAATCACAATAAATGGCTGTTTTAGGGAAGAAAGAGGGATATTTTGATGTTAGAATAAACAAAACCTAACTTGGTTCTAAAAAACTGAGCCAAAACTTGCAATTTTAACAAATTTCTTGCTCCCCGCAAAAAATTATTAATAAAGATATATGAAATTGAATATTGGCTGATAATTTGTTGATCTAATGCAAAAAAGAAAAAGCCTGTAATTATGATAATCTTGGAGATCCTCTTCTTTGGCTCCTAATACTGACCTTAATGTTCTGCAAGGCACTTTCATCTCCCACTGCATCATGATAATAATCCCATAATAGTGCGATGGGGGTTTATTTATGCTTTATTGCAGGTCTGCAAGAGCTTTAACTCAGAAGAAATTAACTTTATAACAACCCGGAGAAAATAACCTACTGCTTTAAATCTCCTCTGATGATTTAAGCGCTTGGTTGCGGATGCGTGCAGATAGAGAAGTTGATTGTGAAGCTCAAAATGAAGTTTTCTATCATGAAAAAGTGATTTTAATGAAGAATTAGTGACTTTAGGTTGTTTTTCAACTTACAGGATCCCAACAAGGGTTTATTTCCAGTTGAAAACCTCTATCTGTGGTGGTTTCGAGTTTAGCTCACCCAGCTGATTTCCAGTGAAAGCCTATGGATGGTACGCTCACTGTATAGCCACATCCTCAACAGCATACCTCCTCCTCCTCCTCCTTCTCCTCCTCCTCCGCCGCCTCAAGAACTTGAAATCGAGCCATGCAGCATTGATTTCTTTTCTTTCCCCTCACCGCAAAACCAAAACGCACACGACCATCTCATCTTTTCTGGTTTGTCAGTTTTGTTTGGCTGAAATGTAAGACGTGCCGCGGTGTTGATTTTCCACTGGTGCTGAAGGACATTCATAACGGTCCAGCAGCGGCGAGGTCAGAGTTCAGGGTTTCAGAAATAGAACTGCTGGAATTTCGGCAGAACAGACTGGAGGTTTTGATGGTTTGAGAGCTGGAAGCTTTTAGACGATCTAACACGCAAACGTTTTTTTTTTCACATCTCAAACTGAAAACGAGCTGGAATCTGACTTAAGCATAAATGAGTGTTTTTCTGAAACTTAAGGATATTTCTTTGCCGTTGGAGTGACACTTTTAGCTAAATGGGACTTAACGACAGCAGCCCAGGCGCCATGCGGAATGGCCGCGGCCTCTCGGACCAGTGGGCAGAGTCTGTGGTGGTTCGGCCTCGAACCACCGAGCGCCACA
Source organism: Plectropomus leopardus (assembly GCF_008729295.1). NCBI lineage: Eukaryota > Metazoa > Chordata > Actinopteri > Perciformes > Serranidae > Plectropomus > Plectropomus leopardus. Next base: position 3,151,899 of record NC_056484.1, read on the forward strand.
TCACGGTGCACAAGCGGCTGGTGCTTGGCTTCGCCCTCTCCATTCTCACCCTCATCATTGTCACGGCGGTGGCTGTGGTGCTCGGTGGTTCGGCCTCGAACCACCGAGCGCCACATCACGGTGCACAAGCGGCTGGTGCTTGGCTTCGCCCTCTCCATTCTCACCCTCATCATTGTCACGGCGGTGGCTGTGGTGCTCAGTGTCCGCTTTGAGGAGTGCGGCGGACGAGATCGCAATGGAGCCTCAGGGGAGCCTGGCTCAAGAGGCTCTGGAGGGTCGTCGAAGTTGAACGGGAGCAGAGGGGAGAGGACGGGAGAGAGGGGGGACGATGAGGCGGTCCAGCCGTGGAGGAACTCCAGGCTGCCGGGCACGGTGAGGCCGCGGCACTACGACTTAAGGCTCGCCGTCTACATGGACAACTTCACCTTCTCTGGTGACGTCAGCATCGAGCTGGAGTGCGTTAACGCCACGCGATTCATCGTGCTGCACACTGACCGCCTTGAGGTACGGTGGCCTGCATGGGCAGAAATCTGTAGAATTATCTTTAAGAGCAGAGCTCACAGTTTTTTTCTGTAAGATACCAAAATCTGCAAAATATCAGATTTATGACTTTGGAAGATGTGAAGAGGAAAGGTCTGTTGGTGTTGCCCGCCTGAGTGCAGATATACTGTATATAACTTGATGGCGAGATGCTGCAGATACCTGCGTAGCTTTCTTAGTTTTCCAGTCTCTGGTCATTGTTTGGATTTTTGTCGATATGAGTGCTGAAACGATACTTTGAAAACGGCACCAATGCCTTTAAGGTGCCTTAAATAACGCACAAAGGCCAATTTGAACTTGAAATAGAATGTATTAGCTCCAAACAGTTTAAAGTACACTTAGGTATATAAATATGTATTGATACAAAATAGTATTTACACATTTGCATAACAAAATAACGTCTTGTAAATCGGATTTTGAATATTCCACAGAAATAAAAAGAGATTTGTCCTAAATTTTGCTGTTATAAATGCTGGTATGACCGAACCCTCGGAGCCTTACCAGTAGTAAACCTAAAATTGAAAAAAAAAAAAATTCTCTTTTGATACCTTGAATGATGAAGGATTCGTCCTCTAGGGAGCATAATCTCCATATTAGATTTTTATAATTCTTGTGTAGATATTAGCGCAGTTCTTTGATAGTCGGAGATGCGTGTTATCAGTCGAACACCTCTCAGGCGACTGAGATTGCTTCAAGTAGTAGTATTTTTTTTGTTGCTAGTTAGTGTGCTATGCAGTGTACTTTTATGGACCTTTTGGTACCCAGATTTTGCTGACGAGTGAACGCTGTTAACTTTGGTCCAGACGGCAACAGATCTCTTAATACATCCATCCTGCAGACACGATAGAGCAGGTGAGTGAGGCTGTTACCTGTAAGGCTCAGAGTTAACATTATCTTGTTATTCAACTGTGAACTTGACACAAAATGTGATAAACATTTGGATTATTTTGTGTAGATTAGTGTTGCAACCGTAACTGATTGCTATACATATGAAATCAGCTCTTATCCAACCGAAGCGAGCACCCCGCCCACATCGGGTCGAGGTTGTGGGCGGGAATGATCACAAATCCAGCAGGAGCGGGCGGGAGGAGGATTGAGAAAACAGTCCCACGCAGGGCTCTAGTTTGCAGGGGTCTGCGGCTTTGCAGGCATCTTGCCTGGGTTGCATACCATCCACCATCCCCTCCACCTCCAGATGACAAAGTCAACTCATATGCTATGTCTCTTTAGAAATGTTGATACTTAAATGTACAAATGTAACGTATTTGTGGCTTATGTAGCACTGAAGTTTTATAGATGTCTGGGTTACGTCCAGTAACCATTGTTTCAGCAACATACTGTATAATTGTGTAGTTTAGACTTACTTTGCATTAAAACAATGGTTTTATGTGCCATCTAAGACAGACGTCATCAAGCTTTTTTGTTTTTGTTTTGACCAAAGACCCCTCAGCTCAAAGAAAGATGGAAAAGGGACCCCCAACTACATACAGTATATCATATAAAGATGAGTTGCTCTACAGGTAATTCCAGGTAACTGAAATGCCTGTTTCTAAAATTTCCAAAGGATGTGATTTTTACCACAAAAACATTACGTTTTGTATGAAGTGCATTAAGTGAATAGAGGAAGGATTGTGTCTTTGTGCATAGAAAAATGATTGTTTTCAGATGACGCTGTGGGATGTTTTTGCTTCCCCACACCACATAACTCTCCATCTCCCAACCTCTGAACTTCTTAGCAGTGAAGTGCCAATTTTTGGAATCACTGGATGCACTATCCCCTTCAGTCAGCGTGTTGTTTCTGTAGCATATGATTGAGATCAAAACTCCGACCTACTCTAAACTCTGCCCGCCTCTCAGAGACCGATACATCGCTTCCTGTGGATATACACAGTTTGATAACTTTCCAAACAATCCTCCTTGTTTGCAATCCGAAGGTCTGCTCGATGCGTTGGGAAAAAAAACAACCCGCTCTCTAACAAAGAATGTTTATTTCCAGATTTGGCCTCAGAGGTTTCCCTAACGAGGCTAATTAACCGTCAAAGTTGCTGTTTCAGCTGAATTTTGGAGACGAGTGCGTGGTGAGAGAAAGCCTCAGAGAAACGCCCGAGCATCATGATTTTTCAGGCCGGTCATCTCGGCTAATGTGAGAGGAGGATAAATCAGTCTAATTCGGGCAGAGGCCAATTAAAAACCCTGCAGCCTCTTTTGTGTCTGTGTGAGAGCACGCTGTGAATTTGGAGGTGTTGTTGGACGCCAGGCAGGTCTCCTAAGGTAGCCTTGGAGTTGGTGCATGACAATTTTTCTTTGTGAAACAAGATGATGAAAAGGCCAAAAAACACAACTGTGGATAAAAATACAACCTGCTGGAAGAGAGAGGAGAGAAAAAATACTCCTGCGAGGAGCGCTTTATTCTCCGAGTCAAAGAAATGTCACGAGTACAAAATGCATTCAACAAAGTAGAGGAGAGCTTAAAGCATCATTGTGCTGGTTTGCATGTTTTAATACTCAAACTACAATTCCTGCTGAGGCAAACACATCATCAAACTGATTTCCTTCACCCTCAGCAACGATTGGCTGCAGTTTATGTCGGGGAAAATGAACTTGGAGACCTCAGTGGTTCTCACATGACAGATTTGATCACAATGAGACATTAATAAAGATTTAGTATTCAAACAGGAACAATGCCGGGCAGTTAAAGTGTCTGACAGTGACGAGCTGAGCCGAGAACCCGAACCAATCAACAAACAAACACAATTAAAAAGCATTTTGGTTGAGTGGAGCGTTTGAAGGCATCACGAAAAGCGCGGCGCCCGCGTTCGCTGACTCACCAGAAAACCCTTGAAAAACATCCTTTTAATCCCCAACGTTTCCTCTCCGTGTCAGCAGGCTCTCTGTTTGTATCGATCACTTCATTCATCAAAGAACAAACACACTCGCACACAGACGGATACAGACGCACACACCCAGCGTTTGATTGGCTGAGGTTCGCTGATGTGTGACAACAAAGAGACCCAGAGGCTTCTAATGGTTCCCACTGTTGCCGGGCATGTTCCCATCATGCACCGCTGCTCATCTCAGAGGGTAGTTCCTCTGGATTGCTTCAAACCTCAGCTCTGCGTCTCTGCTTAATGATGGCTGATTTTTCTGTATTTTAACTCTTCGCTCTGCTGGTTTGCAGGTGTCAGTGTTGATTCCTTTGGTCCTTTTACAGTGTGTTAATACTGTGATGAACAAGCATTTTAAGGTAATTTTAAGGTAGAATTTGCCGGCAATGAGCAACAAACGAATAACTAGGAAACAAGCAAATAGGGAAAACACAGACAAATAAAGTTACCTGGTCAGTGCACAAACAATATACCAAATATGTACTTCCTAGCAAAAGTAGTGACTTAGTACTTGCAGTTGTGGAAAAAGTTCTCTTATCTTTAAGTGTTTTTCTTTAGTTAAAAAAGCAATTCTACTCAGATACATTCAAGGTTTCACCAGAGTGAAAGGACCCTATTTTTTTTTTTTTTTACACTTATTAACAGCAAAACATACTTAGAAACTTACTTCTCTTTGGGAGTACTCCATTGTCCAGTAGAGCAGAGTAATATGTTTAACATTAAATGATGTGATGTAAGAAATACGATGATCTATTTGAAACTCTCTGGCATTCTCCGTTTCCTCGAAGATCAGCGCTGGCAACATCAAAGTTGAACTCTGAATGAGAGCTTTTAATTTTGGTCCAAAATCTTGCTTTAATGAATTCTGGTGGGCCTGAGCCCAAAGAGTGGAAACTATTGATTGTAATGCTGCGTTTCCCCCAGAAACACTCCAGAAACCTTCAGGATATGTGTAATACTGGATCATGCACAAACAAAAACAAAAATGTACCTTTCCTGGCATATCTTAGTTTTTGGAAGATGTTTTTTCACATTAAGAATCAGTCTGACATCACCAGTACATTAGTAATAAGGCACTTTCCTTGAGCTCAGTGAGTTTGGTGATATTTTAATGAATCACCAGTAAATCCTCCTCCGTCCGTCGTCACTGCGAGCTCAGGTGTAATCTGTCAGGATAAGTGGAAACACCTTTGAGGGGTTTCGGGAGTGAAGTGCTCTCCTTCCTCCATCTCAGACTGTGTGTGGTGTGAATATGGATGAATGTTGGTGAGCTGATACACAGATACACAAACACTGAGCTTTCTTTATTTCAAACTGATAAAGAGATAACAGATATAGGATGAGATGGCGGCAGATGCCCCTTTAAAAGGGTACATTGCTGATTTTCAACCAGTTTTGGATCAAAATAATGTGTGTAGCATGTGTAGATGCTCTGTGGTAAACTTCCCTCCATCTAACCAGTGCCTAGATGTCCCTCAAATCTTCTCAAAAACATGTTTTAGCTGTTTAACTGTAATTCAGGATCTGGGTGGCCACCATTTATTCACACAGACCAGTCCACTTCACTAGCTGTAGCATTTATTGGTTTGGTAAGGCGCAGGGCATTCTGGTAGTTGTAGTTTTTCTACCTCTTGGCTCTTTTTTCACTAGAGGAAAAAGATGGCCTAAATTACTGAAATAAATGAGTATCATTATCAAAAAGATGAAATTTTAAGGTTTCTTTTTGTTACCCTAATACTACTGATGAGCCTAATAATACACTGTTATTTCTATTGTACAAAACATGGAAAACAAAAATTGTTTTGCAGCAATTTTAATTTTTGCATCAAAAATTTCTTGCAGATTAAGATAGGCCAATTTAGTTTCATAGTCACTTAAATAAAAAAACTGTGTCATTAGCAAAAAGTTGATGTTAACATGTTTCTTTTTGTTAACTTAATACTTGTGATGAAATGGTGAGCATAATAATACAATATTGAAATACTATGTAATATTCAGAGAACTGGACACAATGAGTTGGATAATAGTTGTTGTTTTTACTGGAGAAAAGAGAATTATTCAAACATGATCAACATTTTTAGCCAATCTGACTCCATGGTCATTTTTACTGATAACTGGCAGAGAACTATTAGCTGCAGTTTGATCTTGGCATCCCTACTAATCAGCTCGACATAGCTGGCTACACCAAAGGAAAATGGCAACACAATAATGAACATAAACATAGTAACAGACTTTAATGAGATTCCATAACTGAACTATTATTTTTATAGTCTAAAATATGGAAAACAAAGAGTTACAAGAGTTTTTACTTAAAAAAAACAAACAAAAAACCTTTCTTGCAGGTTAAGAAGAGCCAGTTTAGTTTCATAACCACTGAAATAAACAACAGTGTCATCAGCATAAAAGACGACATTCACAGATTTCTTTATCAGGTGTTAACATGATTCCCGAAACCTCTACAGGTTATTCTAAGTCAACTTACAGATATAACAACTCACAAATACTGTCTGATCTTTGTTCACCACCTCCTCTTCGTCTCTTCAGGTGGACCGGGTGTCCGTCACGGCAGAGGGCGGCGCCGGAGGTCGTCCCGCCAATAGGCCCGGGGGCGGAGCCATGCGCATCCATCGCCACTTTCCCTACCCGGCCAATCAGATGTACGTGGTGGTTCTGCACCGCGAGCTGAAGCCGATGAGAGTTTACCGGCTGAACATGAGCTTCGACGCCGCCATCGAGGACGAGCTACTGGGCTTCTTCAGGAGCTCGTACACCCTGCAGAGAGAGAGACGGTAGGCAGACACACGAACACACACACACACGCACACACACACACACACACACACACACACACACAATGAAACACTCATTTTTCCTGCAGCAGCAGGTGGTTCAACTAGAAAAGGTCAGAGCTTCACATCCACGACATTGATTAACTCAAACACACTGCTGACAGTGTGTGTGTGTGTGTGCATGAGTGTGTGTGTGTTCCACTTATCAAGCCACGCACACACACTCACCACTCACTCCCTCCTTATGAATTTCCCATAAGCCTCTGCTGCAGAGTTGTTTCCACATCAGATTTCTTCCCCACGGTGCTGATGGGAAACAGACTGTGTGCTGATACATTTATTATTTCATGCATGACGTTTCTGTCTGTGTGGCCGCCAACTGTGTGTGTGTGCGTGTTTCCACGGCGACAGAACATTTTATCAGAGTCTGTTCCACTTATTGCAGAAACACAGAGTTGTAATTAATTGATGAAATCAGAAGGGCCCACTTGTGATTGGAGGGAAGTCACGACCATATAAGGACTCTTTGAGATGGAAACTTTTAATCTCTGCTGAAGTTTTGTTCAGTTGCTAAACATACAGTCATTTCTCTGTATTATACCATAGCTATTTCCTGGTTTCTGATTGGCTTGAGGTAGGCGGGGCAACACTGATTACCTTACTACCAGTATGTTTTCTATAGTGTTTCAAATCTAAAAGTAGAAGAAAGATGTGACTTATATGATAAAAATGAACTCAAAGAAATGGCTGATGGTATGACACCAAACTGCAATGACTTTAGCAAATCATTGCTGTGTGTTCAGTTGCTTTTCAGCCACCAAACATAGATGTTTTTCAGCAACCTGTTGCTGTTTTTCCATACTGTGCCTTGAAAAAGTAGTTTTTTTCAGCCAAAACATTACTGTGTTTCCAGCTGGGACTATGACCCCAAATGTGGTAGTTTAAGTCTAGTTTGGGGTCACAAGTTTTTGTAGGTTTTTTGTACCTAAACCTAACCACACATTAACCACAACATAACTGAAATATAAAGAAATGTTACGTTTAAATGTATCTGGTACATAACATATGCAGTGTATCCATGGATAGCAGAAACATACATTTACAATATTTTTGATTTCATGCAAATCTAAAGCATAATGAATTTAAGACATGAAGTGACAGATCTTACATTCTCCATACCGTAACCGTACGTAGAATATTGTGTTCTTAGTGTGCTGCTGCCAAACTATTTTTATAGTGTAAAACATGGAAATCTAAACATAAAGATCAAATGGATCAAATGGTTCAGCAAGAGTTTTCACCACCTCCCTGATGATTAAAGGTTCAGTAGGTGCATTCTTGCATATGCCATTAGGAGCACTATTAAGCTTTTTGATTATTTTTTCATGGATTATCCACCTCATGTTATGCTGTTAGGGTTAGGGTTGACAGTTTCTGCAAATATGACAAAGTATTGTATTTGTTATACAAGTTACATACTTAACCTGGAAGGTTAAGAAGAGCCTGTTAAGATTTGTGATGACTAAAATATACCACAGTATCATCAGCAAATTAATGACATTTACCTTTTTTTGTCAATCTAATACTTGTGATGAAGTAGTAAACAATCCAATGTAACATTCAGAGATCTGGGCATAATGAGCCGGATGATGTTTGTTGTAAATAATGGACAGAATTATCAGAGATTCATTTTCGTCAACCATCATTTCAGCACTAGGATCTTTAACAAAGGTTAGTACAGATTTGGTCAAGACTAATGACAATTACTGCAGCGTATAAAGTCCACCCAGGTAGCAGTGACATGACGTAGTTTGGTTTGCAGTGAATAAATCTTCCAGTTTGATGTCACCAGTTCACACGAGCTGATTTCAGAATCCTCCTCCTTATCTATTAAGCTTTATCGGACCGTCTCCTTCACATATCTCCAGCCTTGTTTTCCCATATTCTTCATCATGACCTTTAACTTCCCTTGACGCTGGTTACTTAACTGTCCCTCGATTTCATAAAAACTCTTCAGGTGGTCGAGCCTTCGCCCACCGAGCTCCACTTCTCTAGAATAATCTCCCACAGTGCAGGAGCTCTGTTGAAAGCCTGATAATACAACTTTTCTCTGTTTGAACTCTCCTCATATCACTTGCTGGGAACCCAAATTACTGTTTTACCTTGCTGACATTTAGGCCAGCTGTTCAGTTACACTTACACTGTATGGTCTCTGTTTTTTACCAACCTCAACCTTATTAACATTATTATCTTTATATATTTGTGTGATTGTATTTTTGTATTTTCTATGTTTGTCTATGTTATTTTTTATGTTTGTTTTCTATGTTTTTTCTTTCCTGCTGTTGTTTTTTCGTGGGTGATGTGGACTTTATATAAACTGAAGTTAGAGTCAGAGAGCGATAATGTGACGGATCGATGAACAAAGCGGGACACTCTCTGCTGTCTGTACAGTTCAGGAGGCTGACACAACAAACAAACAAACAAACAGACATTTTAACCAGTTATATAATATGGAATTAAAATCATCTCAACATTTATTCAAAGCAAAGTATGCAATTTGAAATGTATTCACTGTTCTGGAAATTAATTCTAACTTTCAAAATGAGAGTTGTGTTACGTTTGATAGATTTAGTTTTGAATGGCTGTTGTGTGCATGACATTAGTTGCTGTAATACACACTCTGTTGTGTTTTAGCAAGCAAGCAAAACTAATTGTATATAGCACATTTCATTTCAGATGGAAGCACAGTTTTGTGTGCACAACTGACCATAAAAGCGAATCAAATTCATTTAAAACTAAAACTAAAAACTCATAAAATAATAATAATTAAGATGAAGAATACACCAGTAAAAGATAAAAGCACATTAGTCAGAACTGACAAAAAAATAGAATTAAATACAATATTATACTAAAAAGTAGACCATCAAAAGAGGCTAATATATATAAATTAAAATAAACAAAATTTACTAAAAATATATAATAAGATAAAAACTAGTTTTTGTACAAATTCTTGATTTTAAAATGACACTATGAGTTAAAGCCTGTCAGTGATCTGCTGAAAAACATTAACATTAAAACTCACACTTCCTCCAAGATCAATTCAAATTCCATCTGACCTCAAAACCCGCAAAACTCTAATATATTTACGATACTAATAAATAGAGAAACTCATGTGTGATACATCAGATGAAACGGTGCTTATTTAAACTGACTCCATGTTTCTTTCGCTAATATTAATGTAGCTTTCTCGCCTCATTGATTTCTTCATTGGCTTTCTCAGATTCACATCAGTCTTTTTTAATTATGACATAAATGTGCATTTTTTTCTCTTAATGATTCCAGCAGCAGACTTAATCAGCTGCAGAAGAATGATGTGAACAAATGTGTAATATGTGTGTAAATTTTGACATAAAAATTAATTCCCAGAGAGGAAAATGAAAGAATACTTAACACTAAAAACAGGCGTTAGCTGTAAATCCCTCAGTGATCAGGTTTTAGTCTGTGTGTGTTTTCACCACCAGTGATCTCATATTCGCTGGTAGCTGCTGTTCGGATCGATACTGGATCAATACAGCAGCTGACGGACCAGCAGAGCTCGATCACAACAGAACAACCTGCTAGTTAAAGTTTAATGGTCTGGCTGACAGAAACCTGCTTACAGTCCACCATGTGCACCAAACTGATTTCTTACATGTCACGTAAAAAAAAAAAAAAAAAAAAAAAAAAGAGCAAAGGGAATATATAAGAAATACACGTGATAAAAAATTAATGCGTTGGTATGTGGCGAAGAATTCAATGAGAACTGCGTTACTGTGAGAGCATATTTGAATTAACTGCTGCAATAAATCAATAAATAAATATAGACCGTTTCTAGACACAGAATAAAAAATACATATGACTAACAGCCTTTAAAGGTGCCAGTCTGAGTCCATAAATATGTGAATCTGATGACTAAGCTGCAAAGCAAATACACACATTGTGAAAAAATCACAGCTGATTATTTCTAAAAACATGTCAAAATCTTCAAAATGTCCGGTTGCCCCGGTGGAGACTTTTACTGTCCAACTGAGCAGTGAAGCTCAGGAGTGTGTGTGTGTGTGTGTGTGTGTGTGTGTGTGTGTGTGTGTGTGTGTGTGTGTGTGTGTGTGTGTGTGTGTGTGTGTGTGTGTGTGTTTGTGTATACAAAGCTCACTGTTGGTTTAAGGATTAGCCGGATGCAGCTGTGTGGCTAATGTGTGCTAACGCACACACATGCACACACGCGCACACACACGCACACACACACACACACAACACACACACACACACACACACACACACACACACACGGTCCACTGTGAGATTTGCTTAATATCCTAAGTTACTATAAACCTCAGGCTGGGTTTAAATGCTTAAATGCTGGGAGGGGGGAATTAATTAGCATACATACATACATACACACACAAACACACACACTGTATCACTATTTAAGCTCAGCATTGATCTTTATGTAAATGATGTGAAAATAAGCTGGATGTTGTGGTTTGCTGTCGTCTTCCAGTGAAACCAGTCTGAAGTGGTCTCTTTTAGATGTGTGCGCAGAAATCATGACCTGTGTCTTTATGCAGATAGATACCAGAAGTAGGCATGGTTTGTACATATAAATTACATAAATAAATATTCCTTTAAAATAAATCAATGAGGAAACAGCTATATCAGTCTAAATATAAATATATAAATGAGTCAGTATAGTTGAATAAATAAATAAATATATGTGTTTTTATTTAAAAACAGTCTTTTATGGTACTTTTATTTCCTAATGCCAAATTATTTCCAAGCTCTTTTTATTTCTATCTGTTTAAATAACCATACAATATTTGGCAGGATGTGAGTGGACACTAAAGCAAAATTCAGTGTAAACAATGGCTAATGCTAGATACTATTTTACATTTTAAATGAATACATGTTGACTGAAATACAAGAGATTTTTTTGGTAATATATCAAGTAGGCGAGCGGGGTATGTAATATTTCATTCCTTCCTGAAATTTCACCGGGTTATACAGTATGTGATATCGCCCATAGAGAGTGTGCTACTTACTTTAAGCTTTTTAAACTCATAAATATGCAATAGAAACCCATAAAATGTTATCAAAAGTAATATTCTCACACATATTTTTCTTATTAAACAGAAATACAACTACACACTTTTTTTCTCATCTTTCTGTTGCTCACAGAAAAGTGACAAAGCTTAATGCATCATAAAACACTCTTCATTCAGACTCGACAGTAACAAATAAAAATCGCCTAAACCATCTTGGTTACTCTTGTTGGTAATCTAGTTAATAATTGAATATTATAAAATAAAAAAAACATGCCGTTAATCCCCACAGTTTCTCTCTGCTGTTGCTGGCTGCCGGCTGTTTACAGTCCTGTAACTTCTCCCTCCACCACCAGGTGTCACTGTGTCTTTCAGCTCAGCTGCCTGTTCCACCAGTAGAGACCGGAGACTGAGCTCTGGTGGTACATACTTTTGGGATTTCTAAATAATGTGGTATACCATAATACCATGATAATGCCCAAGCCTAATTCAAGTGGGTTTTTAAATGGAGGAAATTAAACATAAAAACTAAAACCTACGTGTTCTATGCTCTATTTGATATATCATTTGTGGGTGTTTGAAATAAATCCAGCTGCCAATACAGGCTTTTGTCTCGCAGCTCCTGCAGGACGCCTCCTCCTCCTCTTCCTCTGTAAAGATCAGCCTACTTCCCGCTGCGCGCCAGCTCTTTGGGGGCGATTAGAATATAGCAATCACTTTTAAACAATGTGTCATAAATATAATGACTAGTGTTTTGCAAATTGAATGGGCATTTTTTCCCACATGATCTGCAACGATATGAAGAAACAAATATGTCAGTCAATCCCTACTGATAATAACAAAAAACTTCAGGTAGAATTACTGTGTTTTCATTGCATTATTTGTGCTTTCTTAACTAATATATAAGGGGACATCCCAAGTCTCTGCAGCAGCGTCTGTGTTTATCGACTCCGCTGACCTGCTGTCTGCTGCTCATGTGACCTATGACATCAAAACAGGATATAAACAGACACATCAATACACGGCTAATGTAAAGAAACTGCATCGTGGTTGTTGTTGTGCTTCTCCACTGGACTGTCTTTAAGGTTAAAACTCTGAGTTATGTTCTCTTGGCTTTATACTTTTGCTATAATTCTGATTTTCTCCGTGTCAGAGCATCTGTGTTCAGTTCAGGTCGGACTCCAAAAGTGACAAATTTACAAAAAATAAACTATCAAACATTAAGAGACTCCCCAAAGACCTCTAATGCATGTCCATCTGTTGGCTCACATTCAGATAAAATATGAATAAATTCATTGTTTGCTCAGTAAATCAGCAACAATTGGAAGCATCATTATTTACCAGTTAGATCCTAAGTGTGAACCAGACATGCACTGAGAATAGATGTCTCATAAACATGTCAAATATTTGGATTAAATGTGCAGCACTTCATCACTCTGCAACCAGATGAGTTTTGAAAAAATAACATTTAGTGCAGTTAATGAAGGAACACATGCAAATAAGTCTGAATTTCAATTTATCTATGAATAAATACAAGTTTTCCTTCCAGTGTCTGTTGTCTGCTGCTGATTTATTCTGTATAAAAAAAGTTTCTCTCAGTTCATTAAATCTCTGCAGACGTCTGAAGACAGCAGGACACAGACAGTGTGGTGATAAATTTGCAGACACACACACACTGTCCACTGTGTTTACCTTCATTAAATCATATGCCAGTGACTCCAGGCTGCTACAGAATAACCAAACACACACTTCTACACACATCAGACAGGTCAGTTTAACTTTTTGTTGTTCATGCAGGAGACGTCAGATCACAGCCGCACATTAATCCTTTGTGTCACTGCCTCCTGTCCAACGTTCGTTTCAACTAAAGTGGTGTCTTGAGTTTTATTTTTGAAAAGCATTACGATGAAAATGCTGCTGAGTCACTTTTTATGATATAGTGTCACCGTTTATGACGAGAGAGACAGTACTACAACCGAAATAGCTTCAGATTGATGCGGTCATATAAACAACTTCAGCATTTCAGGATTTATTTTTCTCATTAAATTAAATAAAACCACCATCTGCCCGTAGCTGCAGATTTGTGGAGCTGTTTGTTTTGCTGCTGGATGCCTTACTGTGATTGGCTCAGCTGTTTCAGAGTTATGTGATTGGCCGTGAGTGTATTTCAGAGTTCTTACAATCATGAAACACCTGGAAAAATCATTGTATTTGCAAATAGCAATTTTCAGGCCTGGAAATGATTCTGAAAACTAAATACACCTTATAAGTTTTTGGAAAGGTTGACAATCCAACACTAATTTCTGGTTTTTTTTTTTGTTTTTTTTTTTTACAGTTTCTAGCTGTAATGTTGTGATTTTTAAAGGCATGTGTTTGAAAAAAAAATTGAGAAAAAATTAAAATTAATTAAATTTTTTAAAAATTAAATTAAAAATTAAAATTGAATTAAAAATAAAATAAATAAGTAAAATAAAGCCATACATTTTTAAAATAATTTTCAAAAATTAACATTTTTAAAGGTTAAAAAATGGCCAAAGGTTTTTAAAGAAAATCAGTAGTAAAATGAATACAAAATACAGCAATTTTATGTTGTATGCCCCTCCTCTAAGCCAAAATAAAAAACAGAAGCTCCTCCCTTGTGCCTAAAAAAATATTTGACATGCCTCCCCCTTGTTGCACCACTGCCACCCCTCTCATAAATTACGAACAGTTCTAATCCTTTTTTTTTTAATAATGTACTTTTAAAAAGCAAATATATAGTAATAAAAAAGAGTCTAGAAGGAGTATCAGTGGTTGTTTCAGAGAACGTATGGTCTTAAAAATGTGCCTAAAAGTCATGGAAATTGTTAAGAATGTGTGTGAACGCTTGAATTTATTATGGTGGACATGCTGTGATCTCTGCAGCCTGTTTGCACTTTGCTCTTCTGCAAAGTGCAAACAGGCTGCGTTCAAGAAGCAGAAGAGCAGAAGAGGACGCCCACAAAGACCTCTCTGCTCTGCGTGTGTCGTTGAACTCGTGCCATTAAAATCGCCCCCTCTTGCCTCCGCGTTACAAAAATGTTCCAGCTGTGAGCTTCAGAACATCCTGAAACCCAGACTTCTGACAGAAGCCCAAACACCCCAGCAGAGCTGCGTTTTTAGATCCTGAGAGGAACTTTTTTATTGCACAGAGGCTGGTTTTGCTTTCTGTAACGAGGAGAGGAATTACAGTTAACGAGGCAGCTAACGAGGCAGGGGCTGATGAGGAACAAAGATGTCGCAGTGTTAACGAGAGAGACGGCTGGTTAACGAAGGGTTGGATGAGTCTACATTTTAATAGAGGATAGACAGAAGCTGATTGGTCAGCAGGTCTACCTCTCTGCTCTTCATCGCTGAGCTCCTCTCTGTGATTCTGTCGCTCTGATGGATTCATCCGGAGCTGAGATGAGATGGTTCAGATCAATACTGCGCTCTCCCGCTCTGCAGCGTGTGTGTCAGAGAGTAACCTATATAACATGGCAGTCGACTGAAGCAACTTAATACATTCATTCAGTCTCTCACACAGAGGAGGAGGCGGAGGAGCTGCTGCGTGATAGAGGTCTTCATGAATTCAAGATGTCACTCAGGACCTGAGAGGGACGTATAACTCCCTTGCGTCCGCACACTTCACCACAGAGTGAAATATCTCAACAACTATCTGAATAATGACTCTGGTGCCCCTGTGACTTTGCATAACATTACCAACAATGCTATTATGCCCACATAGGAAACAGCTTGTCAAACTAGACTAAAAGGGACACTTCGCCTAAATCAAAAATACATATTTTTCCTCTTATCTATAGAGCTATTTATCAATTTAGGCCACATTTAGATGAGAACAGCCCTATTAAAAAAATGTGTTTTAAAAAAAATCCACATTCATATGAAAACATTGTGAAAACAATTAATATATACACAGATCTTTAAAAACAGCTGAAAACGCTGTAGTGTGCATGCCAGGCCAGTAACCGGTGGTATAACTTTCTAATGACACACCAAAGAAGACCACGTGGTGCATGTGCATCCATCCATCCATCCAGTCATGCATCCACCCATCCATCCACCCACCCATCCATCCATCCATCCATTCATGCATCCACCCATCCACCCACCCACCCATCCATCCATCCATCCATCCATCCATCCATCCATTTTCTTCCACCTGTCCGGGGTTGGGTTGCAGGGGCAGCAGCTTAAGCAGGGAAGCCCAGACTTCCCTCCTCGGCCACTTCGTCCAGCTCTTCCTGGGGGATCCCAAGGCATTCCCAGGCCAGCTGTGAGACATAGTCTCTCCAGCGTGTCCTGGGTCCTCCCCGGGGCCTCCTACCAGTGGGACGTGCCCTGAACACCTCACCAGGGAGGCGTCCTCGAGGCGTCCTAATTAGATGCCCGAGCCACCTCATCTGGCTCCTCTCAACGCGGAGCAGCGGCTCTACTCCGAGCTCCTCCCGGATGACCGAGCTTCTCGCCCTATCTCCAAGGGAGAGTCCGGCCACCCTACGGAGGAAGCTCATTTCGGCTGATTGTGCCCGTGATCTTGTTCTTTTGGTCACTACCCAAAGCTCGTGAGGTGAAGGTAGGAACGAAGATCGCCCGGTAAATCACGAGCTTTGCCTTTCGGCTCAGCGCCCTCTTCACTATGACAGATCGGTGCAGAGACCGCATTACTGCAGACGCTGCACCGGTCCCCCTGCTGATCTCCCGCTCCATGCATGCGTGCATGTGCAAGGTGCTCTTATAATGTGGTTGGACTATATATTTCACTTTATTTAGATTGTCTGGACCTTTGTCAGTGTTTAAGGTCCATTTTGTTGGAAAAGTATTAATTGGTGGATAATGATAATGTTTCATGGGGGAGTTGTTAGTGTTTGTTGTTGCTCTGACAGAGGCACCTCTGTGGTGCTTGTATGTTGAAATGGTCCATGTGAATGAACTCACAAGAATTTTCCCAAAGACATGTCACATGAGTAGCCACTTAAACACAGCAGTTGTACATAGCATAATTGTTTGCTGAAAAATTGTCATTATTTTTTGATTTTTTGATTTCCATCAACTCCTGTGGGCAATTTCTGCCTCTGCAGCTTCTTAATGCTCCACTATGTTCATCAGCTGGTCTTGAAGTGTGTCTGTCTGCTGAGCAGTGTAGCTGCTGGAAACACTGAGACTGAACCAGACAAAACAAATCCATTCATCCATTGTTATCAAAATATTGATCGCCGTGGCTTTATTTTTTTCTAGCATGTAATGCATGCATGCATTAACCTCTTTGGGCTGCAGGCGTGAAAAGCAATTCCTTTGGAACAACTCACCAGTTGCTCTTGAACCTGCCTCTGAACCAAACCTTGTTGATTCTGTATTTGATTGCTGATTACAGTTTTTGCCTCAGCTCAGCATCTACTTGGAAGACATTTTTTTGGACTTTTTATGACAAAAACTTCCGTCCAAATTATATTTTAGTATGCTCTGTACTGATATGGCCTTTCGGATCTCGAGTGTCGGTCGCTGTTAAACATGTTTGATTGTATCAGCTTCAGTCGCTGTGTTGATGCCACCAGAAAGCCAAACAGCAACCGCCTTATCTGCTTTCTCTGTGACCTCCTTTTGTCTCCTACATCCTCACCTCCACAACCCCCTCTTATCTCCTACATCTTCATCTCCCTCCATTATCTCTGAAATCCTTGTCTTCTCAACCCCCTCTTATCTCCTACATCCTCATCTCCCTCCATTATCTCTGAAATCCTTGTCTTCTCAACTTTCTTATCTTCTACATCGTCATCTCCCTTTCCCTTCTTATCCCCTACATCCTCATCTCCTCTTTCCCTTCTTATCCCCTACATCCTCATCTTCTCTTTCCCTTCTTATCTCCTACATCCTCATCTCCTCTTTCCCTTCTTATCTCCCACATCCTCATCTCCTCCTTCCCTTCTTATCCCCTACATCCTCATCTCCTCTTCCCTTCTTATCCCCTACATCCTCATCTCTTCTTCCCCTTCTTATCCCCTACATCCTCATCTCATTTGCCTTATTTCCGACATCCAAATCCCCTCAACCACTTCTCAACCCCTTCATATCTCCTACATTATCTTCTTAACTCCCTCTTATCTCCTACATTCCCACCTCCTCCACCTCATACCCCCTACATCCTCATTTCCTCCTTACCCTCTTATCCCCTACATCCTCATTTCCTCCTGCTCCCCCATCTCTCCTACATCTTAAACCTCCATGACATCTCCCCCCAACGACTCCTCTCCTTATGCTTATCTTCGTCATCATCCTCCACCTCATACCCCCCCCCCCGGCACACTCCCTATCCTTCCCTCCTTATTCCCTCCCCACTCTTCGGGGTGGGGGGGGGGGGGGGGGGGGGGGGGGGGGGGGGGCCTCCATCCACCTCATCTCCTCCATCCTCACCCTCCTCCCTCCCTTTCCCTCCTCTCTTCGTCATCTCCTCCTCCACCTTATACCCTGCACACCCTACATCCTCATCTCCTCCTCCCTCCCCTTATCGCCTACATCCTCACCCTCTTCTCCCTTGTTCAATCAATAACCCCGCCTCTATCAGTTGCCATATATTATTATATATTTTACACCAAACATGATGAATCAGCCTCTTCACCAGCTTCCTGTGTAACACTATAGCTACAACACACACACACACACACACACACACACACACACACACATACTGCAGTCTTTTCAATGTGAAAGCAGGGAATTGCAATTTGAGACGTTGCTTAAAGAGATCAGTGTGTCCGGTGTGATAGATATAGAACTGAATCCCACTCCTAACACACACAGTGCACAAATACACACACGCACGCACACACGCACAACACACACACACACACACACACACGCACACACACACACACACACACACACACACACACACACACACACACACACACACACACACACACACACAGAAAAGCACCTGACTCAACAGTTTCGCCTTCAGTCACATCTCTGAATCTGAATGAGGTGTGTGTGTTTTTGTGTGTGTGTGTGTGTGTGTGTGTGTGTGTGTGTGTGTGTATGTGTGTGCGTGCGCGCGTGCGCGTGTGTGTTAGGAGTGTGTGTTTGTCATTAACGTGCCTGTGTACTCTTCTTCTATGGTGCCTCCTCACAAAGATAATGGCAAACATTACAGCAGGAAATGATGTCATTTTCATTTTTCTCTTCACGTCGTTTGGGAGAGGAGCCGAAGTGTCGCCACATGAATTCATGCATGAGTGTGTGTGTGTATGTGTGTGTGTGTGTGTGTGTGTGTGCGTGCGTGTGTGTGTTTTTACATATTTGTGTGAGCCTGTTTATGTGTGTTTATGTGTCGTGGTCGTCCAGGGCAACACTGACGGCTTGGTTGTCAGTCAGGATTACTGTGACAACAAGCGTTACCTTGGCAGCAGCGACTGTTGGCAAACTGCGGGATGTCACGTCTTGTATTCATATGTGTGTGTGTGTGTTGTGTGTGTGTGTGTGTGTGTGTGTGTGTGTGTGTGTTAATATCTGGGTTTCATGGGGCTATTATGCAGAAGTGTGTGTGTGTGTGTGTGTGTGTGTGTGTGTGTGTGTGTGTGACAGACTCGTCCTCTCGTCTAATAGATTCTCTCTTTATCTCGTCCCTCTCAGGCTTTCTCCATTATTCTCTCTCTCTCTCTTTCTCTCTGCCTCGCTTGCCCTCTGTTTATTATTCTCCGTTCTTCCCTCCATTTCTCGCCTCCTCCCTCCTCCCCTCTCCTCCCTCTATCGTCATCTTTCCCCACCTCCTTTCGTTTTGTTTCTTCTTCTCAACGCCTGTTGTTCACCTCTCTCTCTTCCTACTTCTCATTCTTTACCTTGTTCATTTTTCCCTTTCCTTTCTCCTCCTTCTTTATTTCACCTTTATTTCCTCCTCCCTTTCCTTTCTCCTCCTTCTTTATTTCACCTTTATTTCCTCCTCCCTTTCCTTTCTCCTCCTTCTTTATTTCACCTTTATTTCCTCCTCCCTTTCCTTTCTCCTCCCTCAGCTTTCCTACTTTCTTGAACGTCTTTCATCTGCTTTTTCTTTCCCTTTCAAATTCTCTTTTCTTTTGCCTCCCTTTTCCACTTTTTCTTTTCTTCTTCCACTTTCCTTCTCTTCCCTCAGTCACCTTTGTCATCTTCCTCTTCTCCTCCAGCTCCCCCTCTCCTCTTTACCTTTTTTCACCCATTGTTTTACATGATTGTGCACCCCTTCCTCCTTTTTCTCCTCCTCCTGTACCTCAGCCTTTTCTTCTCTTCCTCTTGTCCCCTCTTCCCCCAGTTTTTCTTGCATCCTTTCTTTCTTTGCATCCTCAACTCTCACCTGTCCTCCTGCATCTTTCCTCTCTTCCTTACATTTTCCTCTCCCTCTTTAACTCTCTCCTCTTGCTCCTGCTCCTCCTTGCTCCCACCCTCTCTTGTTCAAATCTTCTTTAACCTTTCCTCTTCCTCTCTTTTCTATTTCTCCCTCTCATCTTCCTCTCTCTTTCTTTTCTACCCCCCCCCCTTTCCTTCTGGTCCACCCATCTTTTTTTCTCCTTTACCTCTATTCTTCCTCTTTATCTTCCTCCTCCAGTGCACCTCCTCTGTTTTGAATATATTTAGTGCTTTGTGGCACCTCTTGATATTTTTATCCTCTTCCTCCTGCTCCCATCCTTCACTATTTGTTCCTTTTTTCCTCCTCATCTCCTCTTCTCTCACTTTTTCCTCTCCTCCCCTCTGACTCCACCTGTACTCTCCTCTCCTCCTCTCCCTCCTTTCATCTCTTCCTCCACAAACACCTCCTGAAAAATGCACGAGCGCGATAAAGAAAAGTTTTCAGAGGGATTATTTCTCTGAGTTTTAATTTGCTTCCTGTTTCTGTCAGGTGACTGACAGACGGACGTAACAAAGCTCTGATAGGAAAACATTCAGCGCAGCTTAAAGAAATCAGGAGGAAACAGAACACGTCCTCGTGTTTATTTCGGATTATCTCGCTCTCTGAAGCTCCTTTTTTCATACCGAACAAGAAAATCTGAAGAAGTTCAAAAGTCTTTCTGTAGAAACTTCTGCGTGCAGACAGGCGACCTGTCGGCGCCGACTTCACAGGATTATCCTTTAACCCTCTGAACTCTGATTCCACCTTAAATTTCTCCTTTGATAGCTCCGAGAGGTTCAAAGAGGGAAACAGATTCCTGCTTTACTCGACAGCAGCACATATTCTGTATGGATTTATTCCAGGAGTGGAGTCAGGGGGCACGGGAGCTCTGACCCGAGCCAGAGAGCAGACGATTTAAAGCCAGATGTGAGAATATGATGGATTTTATTATGGGTCACTTCACGGGTCGTTTAATGCAACAGCAATTCTGCTTAAGTGGACATTTCATTTAATGACATCATTTGGATTCAGGGCCAAATGTGGAGCAAATTGGGGTTCGCCAATGTAATGATATATAATGTGAGACTGTGGCTGCTGCCTTCAACGTCCCTGGTTGTGCTAGACCCTCGTGGGAAATGTTGCATATCGGTGCGCGGGACTGATTTATGGCAAAATATGACTTCTTAATGGATCTGAACCTTCTGAGTGGATACAAGAACAGACCCAGTGTGAAATATTCCTGATCTAAAGAGGCTTTCCTCCCACAGTAAAACAGCATCACTCGATGCAGCAACCGACCGAACAGGTCTTATGACTCCTTTGCATCAGCAGCAAAGAAAGTTGTGCTTTTAAGAGCTAACTAAGCTAAGCTAGCTTTATTTGTTTAGCACATTTCATACAACAGGGCAATTCAAAGTGCTTTACAGAGCAATACGATATAAAAGCATAATAAAAGATACAGATTTACAGTAAAAGTGTAAAGACATAAGATATAAAGGTGAAAAATTAATGACTAAATGATTAAAACAATTGTAAAAGAAAAATCGCCTTTAAAAATAGCATAAGTGCTGACAAGAGGTGTAAAGATAAAATGATTATTTAAACTGATTTAAAATCAGTTTGCAGTCATATTTGGGTGGAGTGCGCAGTTTAAAACAGGAACATTTTTAGATTCGACTCAGAAGCGGTCAGAGTTGGGGCTTGTCTGACATCATCTGGGAGGTTAATCCAGGTGTGCCCAAAAAAAATCAGGCCCGACCCTACGTGCAACCACACAGTTTTTGTCCAAGCCCGACCTATGGCAGCAGTTATGGGCCCAATTAAACAAATTTCTCACCCAAACATCTGAATCATTCAAGTTTGTTGCCAAAAACTAAATTTTCTTCTTTTTGATTCTACATTTGAACACATGATGAAGTTTTATTTACCTTTCCAAACAGTCATTTTACTCAATTTGATCCCAATCCTGATTCAGGTTTCGACAAAGGTCTCCCTAACCTTAAAGGAACTGTTTATTTAAAAACAATATAAACTGTATGAGGTGCTCACCTCCTGACGCTCTCACTGGTCCTAGAAATTGCTTTGTATTGAAAGTCGGTAAAGGGATACTTCGCTGATTTTTAACCTGCTGTGGATCGTAACGATGTGGGTAATATCTGTAAATAAACAGAGTTAAACTGCCCTCCGTCTTGCCAGTGCTTAGCTTTCCCTGCTCGTCCCGCAGCTCAAATCTGCCAGATGTCACATTTCGCTGGCTGTAGGGCTGTTGCTCGAAATACAGATTATACATCTGCATTTTTGTCCGTCTGCCGCCACAAACACAGTCACTCCCCTCTCTGTTGTTTTCTCTCAAACTCTGATCAAACCGCAAAACTAAGCAGTGCCAATCAATATACACCAAATTTCTGTGATTGAGTTGCTCATTTCTAGCCTTAAAACTTTCCTTAAAGATATTTTAGTGCCCTATTTGGCTGTAATATCAGACGTTTTGTAACTAGTCACCATGTTGTCTCCTATGTTAAAACAGCCCAGCTCACATTATGACGTCCACCAACAGGAGCGTTCATTGGCGTTGTGCTTCTGGTAGTCGTACAGCCCTTTTTCTCTGGTCATGTAGCACCAATTTCAAAAATATTCATGTCTTCCTATTGCAGAGACAGCCCAGTGTTATAAAAAAGACCATCTTCCAGCAGTTAAACACTTTTTTAAGGAGAGTGGACTGCCTGCAAAATCAAATCATATCAGTGCAAACAGGCTTTGACGGCGGGCAAACGAAAAAAGTCCAAAAAACTTTAAGGAAATTTCTGGGTAGCATCATCCAAGAGTCTTGAATCAGTTCATGGACTCATGGAGATCTAAACACAGCTATTTTCTATAACCTTTTTCTTTGCTTGGCAAAAGTTTAATGACAATATTTCTTTGAAATAGAAGACTTTTTAATGTAAACAACAGTTTTTCCTTAACCAAACCAAGTCCCTATTGTTCCTAAATCAAACCTTAACCTTTGTCTTGTTGCGTCACGAAATATTCGACAATGACTGGCAGTTTTTTAAGGCAAAGATGAATTTAGTCTACTTGCAGATTGTGGCGTCTGATCAGAAAAGACTTGTGTGTTTCCGGAGGGCAGAACAATGCGTCCTTTAATGTGGAGGACTTGGATTCAAAATATGTCTGAGCCTGACGCAGCTAAAAAGAGAGGGAACAGCACTGGCAGCGGCAGCATGTTGCCGAAAAGAGCAATAGTCTGTCATTCATCCTGCACGTTACAGTTCACTTTCTCCATCTGCCTCAGAACAATAAAGTTTCTAAAGCGATGGTGACAAGAAAGAGAAGAGAGGAGGAGAGAAGGTGGCAGAAAAAAGTTTACATTAGAGGAAAATGAAAAGAAGAGACGAAGACAAGATGAGGAGGGTTTGTGGCGATATAGAACCTCATTAGACTGAAAGTCATTTTGACTCGGTCTCAGTTTCTTGGAACCAAATGGACCCACGAGGACCTCTGATTTACAGTGAAACTGTAGCTTTTAAAAAATAACACAATCTCCCTCTCACAAATGAGAAGTGAATTCATAAGCAATAAAAGTGCAGCACGCTCGCTCATTTCAAATCGTCCATGGGGGTGTTTTAAAAAGAGCGATGGGGTTTTTTCACCGCAGCGTTTCCTGTTCTGCTCTGACCAGTTACTTACCGTGAATAATGCCTGCAAACTGTACAGAGATGCTGCTGTGTAATCAACATAACTAAGTTCACTGTGTTTTTAGGTTTTATGTGATGCACACCAAAGATATGATGATGACCATTTTTCATCTCATACATTTTTCAAAGTTTTTGGACTTTATTTGTGCAACTTTACATCATTTACCATCATTCTGTAGTTGCTGCTTGTTTTAATTCAGTCACACCAGATTATTTGCATTTAAACCTGAGCAAACTGGTTACATTTCATTTAAAAACAATGAGAAAAAAAACTTTAAACTTTTTTAACTTTTCAATTTCTAATTCTAAATATAGTTTTCTGGACATTTTCACCCTTATCTATTTGATATTTCTTGTCAACTTTTACTAACTTCTTGCAATTTCTGGGACATTTCTCGCTAAGTTGCTAATAGCCTTTATACCCACGTTTTTGAAAGAAATAAAACCGGTGTCTATGCTATGTAGAGTTTGACTGGCTGATGGAAACTTTACCGCGTACTTTTGCAGCCTAAATTTAAGGAAGCAAACCTAACCCCTAAACCCTTTATGAATTAAATGAACATAATTCAAACAATGTTTATCAAAAACTTGAAAGAAAAAAAACACTCTGTGTTTTCTAATTTTGTGACTTTTGAAGAAATATTTTTTCATCATCATTCCTTGAACCATTTGAAGCTCGTCTAAAAGCCATTTCTCCGTCTTTATCTGACAGTAACAGACTGTTGTTTTTCTTTCAGGTATCTGGCGGTGACTCAGTTCAGTCCGATCCACGCCCGGAAGGCGTTCCCCTGCTTCGACGAGCCCGTCTACAAGGCCACGTTCTCCCTCACCCTCCGCCACGACCCGCAGTACACCTCGCTCTCCAACATGCCCGTGGAGAGCAGCTCGCTGGCGGACGAGGACGGCTGGCTCACCAACCGCTTTTCCCGCACGCCGCGCATGTCCACCTACTACCTGGCTTGGGCCGTCTGTAACTTCACCTACAAGGAGACGCAGACCGACAGCGGCGTGACGGTCAGTCCCAACACACACGTGACAAAATCGAAAAACATTTCCAAAGAGTGTAAACCTCCAGAACATCAACTCAGACTTGATAATGACAGAAACAGTAAATATTGTAAGACAGAAAACTCAAAATATAATTAACACATAATAAAACAATACATTGCTTTGAGATAAAACTCATGGAGATAAAAAATAACAAAACTACAAACGTTCAAGCAAAAGCATTAAAAAGGTTTTTTTCTTATCTCATGATCCCGGCATAATTATATGCGTTTCTTGTGATAAGAAATTTAAATTTACTTCCTAAAACATTTAGCCTGTGATCTTAATGATCTCATTATGTACAAAAAACCAAATGTTGTTGATTCTCTGTGTCTATGATTTCTGCTCTCTTTCTTCTTCTTCTCCTGTTTGTCTCGAGGCTGATTGAGATAACAGACTCTGCGATGAAACCTGTGTGGAAAGAACAGGAAATACAGAAGCTCATTATCTCGACGCATTTAAGGCCCTGATCACCTCTGAGCTTGTTTCATATCATTAAATCCTTTTCTTTGGGGGTTAGAACACCAAATATCTTCAGACAATATTTGACAAAATGAAACCGTGATGGCTTCATATCTAAGATAATCAGAAAAAAGATGTGCGGACCAGGAAGTATCAGGCTTCAAATAACAATTTCCATGTTTATTAGTCATATTTAGTCATTCTCCGACTGTGAAAACACTTAATTTAGAGAACTGTAACATTTTCTAATGAAGAATGAAGAACAGGTAAACATTTCAGTGTGTGTATCCTGGTTTTATATATATAAGTATGATGTATCGTATTCAATCTTTTTTTCGTAATATTTAATAGAATATTTATAATATTTAATATTTTGGTTTCAATTGGTTTTTATGTACAGAAGTCCTGAGAGTCAAGTGAGAAAAAATAAATAATGGTGATCCTTTTTTTAAAAAAAAAAAAACAAAAAAAACAACTTTTTTCTCTTGTGTTTACTTAAAACAGGTTAAAAAAAAAAAGAGGAAAAAAACTTCTCTGGGATAATATTTACAAGTTCCTTAAATGTTTTTTTTTTTATTTTTATCTGTAAAACAAGTGGAACAAGAGTTAAACAAGCTAAAAAAAAAAAAGTTATTTTTTGTTGTAATACAAAAAAAAGCCACAGCTGGCTGAAGTGCACCATTACCCCATGATCTAAATCAGACTAAAAGCATATTTGTCTTTTCTTAAGGTGAATTTTAATTTCTACGTGCACTACGTGCATTTTAATTTCTACGTGCACCCTGTTTTTGGCTAAAAATCTGGTTTAATTGGAGCTAATCTGCTGTCGGAAGAAAAAACGAACGTTTAGTTTTATTAAGAGCGTGGTGAAGAGGTTCTCTTTCACCTCTTTTGGCCGCAACAACAAACACTTTTAAAATTAACTAATTTGAAATTATTAAAAAAAATCCAGACAAAAACAATCACTTGCTGAAAACCTTTTTCCAAACTTTTTACACTAATATAAAAAAAAAGTGTATATATTTTTCACCAGTTTCAATGAAGAAAAAAATAAAGAATTGATGGGAAAAACTTTTTTTTCATTTGGGAAAAACTTTTTTCACCTGTTCCAAAAATTTAAAAAAAGTTCATTCAGCAAAACATTTTTCCACCTTTTTCAGTTATGGGGAAAAAAGAAGAACGAATTGGAACAAAAATATATAAAAATTATGCTGGCAAAACCTTTTTCCAATTGTCCTTAAGTCATAAACACAGGAGAGAAAACTATTTAAATCAGAGTTAAAATTCACCCAATTGTTTTGTCTTACCTCTCAAGGTTTCTGATTGTAGCAGTGGTGTAGGCAGGGATTAATTTTATACTACAAAAACATCAGTTACAAGTTACAAGACCTTTTGGTTTTTAGTTTTGGAACATAGAAAAAACAAATTTCCTTTTTGCACCACAAAATCTCATAATCAGTTACATAAAATAAACTCGTTTGTCGTTAAATAGTCCACACTCAGATGATAATGACGGAGGTCTGCAGAACACAGTTTATCATGTTGATAAAATGACACATTCACGTTGTTATCACATAATTAAACAATGCTGGATTTATCCAAAAAATATCTTAATTAAATATTTATGTGATCAGGAAAAATAGCTTAAAATACTACAAGTGAACACGACTCTCCATGTGTAGATAACAAGTGACTCGAAGTCCCCAAAGTCTGAATCCTGATAACAGTTTTAATGTCTCGGGTTGATATAATGAAGTCAGATAGCAGTATTTGTTATCTCAGGATAACACAGTAATTAAGATGTGAACTCAAGATAACAGTTTGGTGTCTTGAGATTAGAGATAATTAACTTGCCTCTGTGCCGAGGTCGACACGGTTTCATTACTTGCTTTTCTCCCGGCTGATGTGGAACATATGTGCGGACATGCTGGTGGTTTGGAGCAGAGAGTTTTTAGAGTCGGACAGTGTGGGCCAAACCTACATCAACCATGATTGTTTGGATAGAGGTCATTGGAGAAGAGATGCATCAACACAGACCCCAAATTTTGCTGAAATAAAACAGCAGAATCTAAAACCAACTACTAATTGTAAGCATCAAAATAGTCAAATTATTGTTAGGTATGGCACTTTTGGGCATTATTGATCGTATAACTTACAGAGGGCAAAATTATCCTACAGTGCTGATCTGGCAGTGCTGATACAAATTATTCTTGGTGGTAAACCTTTGACATCCCTGCTCTTATTTTTCAAACTGCAGTAAACAGAAACTACATTTTTGCTTTGGATTCCTTGAGTTACACTGCGGATGCTGCTTTTTTTTCCAGCCCACATTTTGGCAAATAATGTCCATTTAAAGCATGCCAATGAATCTATCTGCAGCTCCTCTTGTAGCGTAACCAAAGAAACGCAGACGACTATCACTGGATTACTTTGATACTAGAGAAAATTTAAAAACATTAAGATCCCCAGGCAAGCTCTGCAGTCATAAGAAACACCTTATGTTTTTCGGATGGCTGTCTGTCCCATTTTTGTGAAGACGATATCTCAAGAATGCCATGACGAAATTTCTTCAAATTTAGTACAAACAACCACTTGAACTCAGCAATGAAGTGATTAGACTTTGGTGGTCATAGGTCAAAGGTCAAGCTCACCGTGACCTCGTCCGTCTCATTCTTGTGAACACAATATCCCAAGAACACCTTCTGGAATTTTTACAAAATCGGTGTATGGACGTTTATTAGCGTCACATTACAGATAATGATATCCTCTCAAAGTTATAGCCACCCTGAATTAGTAAATATACGTATCGAATCTATGTGTTAAGACTTGACTGAGTTATGACTCCAAAAATGAGTGTGATTTATGACTAATTGCGGCAATTGGGCGCTAAAGGTTTTAAAGTACTTTAATTGAGACACAGCTGCTGCTGCTGCTGCTTCAACTACTGACCGTGTTGATAAGCTGCCAAATCAGCAGCCAAACCACAATAAATTACTTCCAGTTGTTTTTAGAGCACCTGAATAAACCTGTCCCTTTCACCTCACGCAGCTCCCGCAGTTTGAAAACAAATTAATTATTAATAATTTAGGTTCACAGTCGGCTCCACGTGGGACCTGCGAGAGAGGCTTTTCTACCCATTTTTATTCTTACGCTCCGCATTGTTTATCATGTCTATCATGTCTGAAATGATTCTGATTTGAAAGTCAAACCCATCTACTGCTGGATCCTGCTGATATCCCATCATCCCTTTAACAACCATAACATTTAAAACAGAAATATGCACAAGCACGCGTCCAACGCTCCTATACAAGGACAAACACATGCACGACCTTGTTTCCTCTCCTCTTCTTCTTCCCCTCCTCCGATCATCTCTCTATCAGTGTAATTACAGCTCATCCATCTCGTCTGCCAGAAACTCAAGGACAGCACTCCAACACACACATACACACCTACACGCACACACACACACACACACACACACACACACACACACACACGACACACACACACGGACACACACGGACACACACGTTGCCTGTGCCTCCTTGTTACTGAAAGATAATTTTAGTGAAATGCTGTTTTAATGACAAATCATATCTGGGTCATTTATAACCATCACCAGTCTCCAACTGTAATGCTGTTTTAGTGACAAACCATTTCTGGGTCATTTATAACCACCACCAGTTCCCAACTGTGTGTGTGTGTGTGTGTGTGTGTGTGTGTGTGTGTGTGTGATGATATTAGGGTGGAATCAGTCAGGCTTATGAGTTTCAGTCTTTGTAATGAATACATTAATCTATTTTTTTTTTGTCCTTCTCATTTTTAGTCACCAGAAAAAAAAGTACCACTTCCATTATTCCAGTACAACTACCACACAGTAAAAATACTTTGTTAAGAGTAAAAATGATGCATTAAAAATCCTACTTAACTCAAAATATGCTTTGGAAATAGCATTAGCAGCTAAATTTGATGTTAATAGCCTCAGTTTCACTATTCAGTGCACACGTATGTCAACCTTTCAAAGTAACAGCAAGGTTTTCTCTGCCATCAGCATATATTATGAAACTGCTTTGCATTTTGTTGACTGCAAATTGGATGAAAAGATTTCAAGGGCCGTCTTTTGGTGTGGACAGTTTTTAGCTTGAAACACGTTTGTGAACATAATTAGCTGGACACTTGTGTCGGAGATCCGTTCATGTATGAAAAGTTGACGGATCGGTTTGATTTTCTACAAAGACATCTGGTCGCACACGGCATGATAGATACAGCAAGGCAAGTTGACCGACCATTTGTATATGAATTTTTTTTAATCATGACTCGACCTCAACTGCAAATGAGGTCAGTCCATTGCAATAGATCAAACTGTCAAATTAAGCAGCTCTGACCAAATATAAGTCAAGATTCTGTTACTGCATTGCCTTTTTGTCGCCTCAGATGTTTTCAGAAACATATTTTGGTGCACTGTTTAGTTGTAAAATGAGAGTTTGAGACACGGCCACCGTGTTGAAAACAATCCAGTCGAAATCAAGCACCACCAGCAGCGAGGAGCACCGTTTGAAATTCAGACACATCTTTACTCTTGTTTATCTCCACCATTACTTGGAATCTTTACAGGAAATAAGACGTAACCAGATGTGAGCACCATATTAGCGGTCCGTCATCCTGAATTTGTAATGTCTCACACGTCCGCATGCAGCTGAGTGGACAGTGCTAACCTGCTTTCACCAGGCTGACTGACAGCAGCATTTTACTGAACTTAAGAGTTTTATGTCTGCTCTACGGGAAGAAATCAATAGTGTTTTCATGTAGTGATTAATCGATTTTATTTCCCAGCTCACAGTAGTGAGTGAAGGAAATCTGCTGCTCGTAGACAGACTGGGAGCTGATCAGTCAATTGTATGGTTAAAAAGTTAAAAAAACACATATAAAGCAGGATATTTGTGTGTTTTACAGCTGTTGATGCAGATTACGCCTCACTAAATGCGATGGAAATAGATTTGAAGTAGGGTCAGTGTGGATTCATACATTATATCTGTTCAGTGAGATGGGCGAGTAATGGACGACATTTCTAAAAGTGCCGTCAGTGTTAATTGGCCACACAGAGGCACACAGGAGAGGGTGGTTACTTGACAGATACTTTGCCAAGAACAAAATGCAGAATTACGTATCAGATTTATGGTTGTGTTTAGGGTTCTCATGCTTCTGACTGTTGTAACAGTTTTCAGTATGCACTGGTTAATCTTTAAATATAAATAACATATATACAGTAGACTTGGATGGTTTGTAATATTTCGTATATTCATGAAATTTCACCAGGCTATATGGTATATGACAGAATGCAGCGAATACACTAGCTTTTCAGTCTAATAAATGCACAATAGAAACCCACAAAATGTTAGGTAATGTAATACTCTTAGGCTTATTTTCCTGACTCAACTGAGAAATACAACTGTACACCTTTTGAAATCAACTTTCTCTTGACCATTGAAGGCTGACGAGGTTTAATTACCTTGTTAACTCATCCAGACTTGACAGAGACAAAATAAACTCACCCAAACAGCCTTGGTTACTCATGCTAATAATCTACTTAGTAAGTCCACTGTTCCAACAATCACCAGCTCGGATTTGGTCAAAATTAATTCTGAGTTCATCAAGTTAGATGTAAAAAACATGCTGTTATTCTTCACGGTCTCTCTGTGCCAGCTGCGAGCTGTTTACAGGCCTGTAACTTCTTCCTCCACCACTATGTGTGACTGTGTTCAGCTCAGCTGCCTGTTCCACCAGTAGAGACCAGAGACTGAGCTGTGGTGGTGCGTGCTGTGCACTACATACAGTGTTTTTAATAGAAAGAGGATCCCCTGTTTTTTTGACGGTATTAAAATAATTTCTTAATACCTTGGTTTACTGTGATACCACCCAAGCCAAAAACTCAGTAGGCTATGTGTTAGTGTGAAGACATGTCCAGTGTGTCCTCTGCATTCAGGCCGCGGCGAGCTGTCCTGCAGCCTCCTGCGATCGTGCACACGATAAGCCTGCACAGATAATGGATTAATGGATTTTCCAGGATATCAGGATGCGCTCCCACTCCCCACCAGCCGACACTACTTAAAGCTGATGTTTCTAAGATAAGAGAGATTAGCGAATTACTTGGTAATTCATACACTCACAGCTCTGTAAGATATTACTCAGACACATTAAGCCTCTTGCAAACACTCCTATGGATGGATCTGAAGATGAGTCCTGCAGCATGCATCATGACAATACTCGAGACTAATTTAATTAATGGAGAAAGTAAAGCGCTTATTTTCCTGCCTTTTTCTCCCTGGAGAGAACGCTGCTGCCCACAGTGACTGCACACTGACTCAAAAACAACTCAGCCTGCTGGACACTGCAACCAGTCTTCCTAATTTATTTCATTTCAGTGTCTTAATTGGCTATCTGTTGCATTAAAATGGGATAAATTCACACAGACTCTATTATAAAAAGTATATTTTAACCCGAGAAGTGCATTATTGTGATTATTTTGAGCACAAAACAGTTATATTAACTGTTCAGTGGTGTAATTTCGCTTCTGTGAGTCCACACAGGCGTCTGAAACAAAGAATCCCCCACTGGCAAATTAAATCAGCAGATTAATTAAAATCAATCACATTGTAAATTGCTAAAAACACAAAAACAATAACAGACGATAAAATTTCACTGAAAGCCATTATATCTGAATGTTTGAAGAGCAACTGTGATTGAAGAGCAGATCTGTAATTGCAGATGATTAAATGATCAGGCTGTTTGGACAGGTTTCATCTTCACTGCGGGGAGCTGTAAAGTAGACATGAACATACTGAATAACTCTGCGGTCATGATGATGAAATGAGCATTGAATAAATGGATTTTCCCTCCGTTAGCACACGCATGAGATGCTGTTAGATAGCTGATAATTCATGAGGACACAGCGCTGATATTCAACCAGGACAATGTGTCCTTTCACAGTTTTTAAGAAACAGGATGTGACTTTATATGCAGACAAAACAAGTGTGCAGGGCATGAAACAGATCCAGGAAGCAGCACATGCATATATTCCCTATTAACAAACAGTCGCTGGCTCCTCTCTGAGCGTCTCTGTTACAGCATCGCTCTCATATTAAAATCCTTGTATGAGCCTGAAGGCAGTGGAGACGCTGCTGTCTGTTTGCAGAGCAGCTTCCTCTGACAGAAACATTAATCCTCCCATCCCTCCATCCTCCTCCTCCAAAACCTCTGAAAAAAACAGCTTTATTTGACAGAGGTAGAGAAAAAAAACCCATCCCTCCATATTCTTCAGAAGCGCTCAAACAGCTTCATCTGACAGAAACATTCATCCTTCCATCCTCCTCCGAACAGCAGAGAGAAAAGCGAAGCGTCAGTCGGCACGCTGGAGATCTCCCAGAGCAGTAATTTAGTCTGTGCATAAATGATGCAATTTATGGGGCTACAAAATAAAAAAATCAGTGTGTGCATTGTTTTTACAGTTAGCAATGACCCCAATATGTAAGTAGAAGGCAGTAGATAACTAAATAAAAACTAGATCTCTTTAATAAAACTTGCTTTCTGCCTCTGCTCCTGCTTTAACAGAAGTCATGCTGCTATCGTGTTGCCACCTAGTTCATCAAGTGATGAAGTTGTTTTCTTTGGCATTTCAGTTTTTGTACATTTTATTTTGAGCTTCCAGCCCCAGTTTTGCCACCAAAAACAGCTATTTAAAGCCCAGATATGATCTTTTTGAAACAAAGTTATTTTCAAAGTGCAGTGGTAGCTCACAGCCGGCCCCCCACAACGGCAGACCAATCTTGGGTCGTTTTCTGCATGTCATCCTCCCTGTAATGTCTGTCACTCCTATCCAGTAAAGGCAGAAAAAAAACGTTTAATAAACGTGTTGCAATGCGTCCGCACCGCAAGAGCTGTGGCCAGATGCATTATGTTTTTGGGTTGCGATATCTCTTGAGCACTATGAGGGAATTTCTTTAAATTTAGTACAAATGTCAGCCTGTACTCGTCAATGAACTGAATAGAAATTGGTGGTCATAGGTCAAAGGTCAAGGTCACTATGACCTCAAATATCGAAAGAACTCCTTGAGGGACTTTCCTTAAATTTGACACAGATATTCACTTGGACTCAAAGATTACATCACTAGAATTTGGTGTTTAAAGGTCAAGGTTACTGTGACCTTCATCTCATTCTCATTAACACAATATTTAAAGTATGACTTCAAGGAATGTCTTCAAATTTGGTACAAATTTCCTCTTGGACATAACAATGAATTTACTAGATTTTGGTGGTCAAACGTCACTGTGACCTTGTCTGTCCCATCATTCTGAATACAGTATTTCAAGAGGGCCTTGAGTGAATGTCTTGAAACTTGGTGAAAAAGTTAATTAGTCCTTAGGGACTGTGTGGCGCATTTTACGAGCTTTTCACCCTCCAGTTTTTGAGAATTTTAGCTCAGTTCATGCATATGACATTCATTTTGGCAAGATTGCATATTTTGGTTTGATCTTATTGTCAATGCTGTTAAGTGTATTATTTTTAGGTGTCATTCTGGGTTTTTTCCCCTTTGAATTTGTAATTTTTTTCTATTTTCCACCTTTTTTTTTCACCATATGGAGAAAATACATGCTATTTCCACTAGGTGCACTGTTACAATCAATGATGCTGCAAATCATTGTCATATCCCAGGCTGTGATAATCATATATATATATATATATATATTCATCTATAAATAATATATATATATATATATATTCACGTGCCTTCCAGATTGGCATCATGACAAAAAACTGGCACTTAAAAGATTAAAATTCTGAAAATTAATGAATACTTGATACTGATGATTAGGACTGATGTTGGTTAAAACTAATTAACTCATTGGATATGGAAAATAATGTTAATGTGTAATATTTTTTTAAGCTTGATTTGAAAAAACGAAGCAATACGATTGTGTGTAATATTAAAGCAGAGGGTCTCAGACAGAGAGTGAATACAGGTGTTCCAGCACAGGCAGTATTAGGAAAATAAAGTGTTTTTTGACAGTTAAAGCATGTCAACATTTTCTAGAAGAAGCCCAAAAAACAAGTATAAACCTGAAAATTAGCGTAGTAGGTCCTCTTCATCCAGAAATAAAAACAGCCCACTCTCATGTTGTTTACCTTTTCTTGAGAGTAGTTTTAGCATTCTTGGGCTTACAGTTTCCAGTTTTTGAACTTATGAGGGTATTTACAGTTTTTACGATTATAAACACAATTCAATATTGAGCCCAGACTGTAAACACAACACAAGGTTTCAGGATGAAAGAATCGCTCCCATCTTTCAGATGATCTGAGCTGCACAAACAGATCTTCAGTTAGTCCCGGACACTCTCAGGCTGCATTGTCAACTCAAACTCTTTTTCGTTTCAAAGTGCCTTTTTCTTTCTTCACCTCATTCAAAAACATCTGTTTGTCTTTCTGTTGTACTGTCAGTATAATGTGTCTCTGTAAGAATCTCTGTTCCTGTAATGAGCCGCTCTCCCTTCAGGGAGGATTAAAGTCTGACAGACTACAAACAAACAAACAAACAGTGTGTGATGACCCACTGAGCAACTCCTGGTTCAATAAAACCTCCATCTTGGAGCCATTTAGCTTGTTATTCCTTCATCTTCTGTCATTTCACCAACTGTCGGCGTCATAAAGCAAAGACTGCTGGTGTTTATTCGCCAGCTAATCACCGCTGTGGATCTGAATGGCAACAGGTTTCTGTCTGCAACACTTCTGCCTTTAACAAGACACAAACAAAAAGCTGAAGACAGTGAGAGTTTCTAACGCTCACATAGCTGAGAGGGCAATTTAGAGCTTCTGCCGGCAAAACGATTTTGAAAAAAAAAGTTAAACATGGCGGAAATAAAGCTCACATTGATATGCCATCATCATGATTTCACATTAATTTTATATAATGAAGTCAATGTTCTGTACTATCAATAAATGTGTCATTATAGATAAAATTATTATTATTATTATTATTATTATTATTTATTATATTATTATTATTATTATTATTATTATTATTATTATTATTAATAATAATAAACTAGATATATAGTAAATATAAATTAATATAATTATAATACTTTTAGACTTTTAGCTCTATTCCTTGTATGAAAGGTGCTCTATAAATAAAGTGTATTATTGTTATTATTATTATTAGTTAATGATAATAAAATTCATGCTGTTTTTGTCATAATAATAAATCTAACATTACAGTTATATAATAAAAATAATAAAGTTCTCGTTAATTTTCTATAACGGCAATAAATGTCACATTATAGTCATTTAACAATAATAATAATAAAGCTGTTGTTAATTTTCTATAATTTAAACAAATTCACATCATAATGATCACGTTGCATAATGATACTTAAACTATTGTTTATCTTCTATAATAATTAAATATGTGACCTTGTAGTTAGTAAATCTTATATAGTAAAAATAAATGTCACATTGTCACATCATATAATAACACTGATTGTGAGCCTTCAATTTAATATGGTAAAAAAAAAAAATAAATAAATAAAAAATAGTGACACATGGCCAAGATTGCGTTCTAAAACTACTGTATTGGCCCAAATTTATGAAATTATTTCCTTACGGTTACATTTGAAAAAGTTGATCACTAGATAATTATTTTAATTATAAGGCTGTGTTTAGTTGGTGAGGCCTTAAAGTGATGCATAGAGGAAATACATTCTTAATGTGAAAAAGTCAAATCAAATAATCTGCAAGGCAAAAGTCACATTTTAAGATAAAAAATTACTTAAACATTGTCACATTCTTCCGTGTTATTTTATTTAAAAGAAATCTTAATATTAATGATAATGAATACTGTATACAGTAAACGTTCTAAATGTTTATGTCAGATAACGACATTGTTTGCCGGGTAGAAAGTTTTTGGGGCTCTGTCTCTCCTTACATTTCTGTAATGATATTAAATGTCACATTAACATCCCATAATGACAATAAAGGTCACATTAATGTCCTACAATAATAATATGCTGTTGGTCAGACCTTAAAATGATAAAGGTCACTTTAACATTTAATTTTTATGTGACACCCTGTATTTTAACGAAAGTTAAAAACATAGATTTAAATAAGTGCAGCTCCCACGAGGTGATGGAGGCTGCGGAGTAACTAACGAACAAGACCGTCTGATCGGTGTTAAAAATATTCTATTATTTCACTGCCCAGTACAGAAAAATATCGCTGCTTTGAGAAAGACTGATGAAAAAAAACCTCAATTGAAGAAAATAGGATGAATAAAAGACCAAAAAGCTCAAATGTTATTATATTATACATTATTTAACACTTTATTTAGCACAAACACAGCAACCAAACCCTGGATTTTGGTGTGTTTTAACATAAACAACTTGAAATGAAAAATTTCATTTTTGCTTGTTTCCTTTGAGCTTTAACAGGCTGCAGCTGCACCTGTTGGTTGCTAAATTTTGACAACATTTCTAATATGTATTAAGAATATTTATATTCTCAAGGCAAAGACTTTCTGTTGGGATGATGGGACGAATGGGCTTGCTTTTGCTTCAGGCAGCTTTTGCAAAATGAGAGGAAGCTCGGGGCCAGCAGCCCCATACATGTTTTTAGGGACGTTTTTAGGATTTGAGGATATTTCTAGGATTTTGGGACATTTATAGGATTTGAGGACATTTATAGGATTTTTGGAAATTTCTCAGATTTTAGGATGTTTCTTAGATTTCAGGACATTTCTCAGATTTTAGCATGTTTCTAGAATTTTGGAGATTTTTAAACAATTTTAGGATTTTAGGACATTTCTATGATTTTGGGACATTTATGGGATTTTTGGACATTTCTCATATTTTAGGATGTTTCTCAGATTTTAGGACAAATGTAGGACTTTTGGACGTTTTTATGATTTTAGGACATTTATAAGATTTCAGGACATTTCTAGGACTTTAGGACCGTTCTCTACTGGGACATTTTTGGATAAACAAGCTCTATTTTGATGCTTTTATTATGGACTCAGTCCCAGTGTGAATCACCTGGAGGTTGTCTTGATTCACTGGGAGCTTTGTGGGGAAAAAAATAAAAAATAAAAATAAAAGATGAAAGTAACAATGAGGCGTAAAGGCTGATTTCATTTCTGGTTTTCCGGCATTTTGTCAGGCGACCCCTCCCAAACTGGGAATCAAAACCTCCTCAAGATAAATGTAACCCTTTGATTTATCCTCCCCGCAGGATAAATCTCAGGAGCAGGCAGAGTCATGGAACAGGAAAGATGGAGAAAAACCATATTTCTCCTGCACAGAATTGATTTTCTCCACTGCTTTTTGCTTTTTTTTTCTCCTCAAATATTGGATAGTTTTACCTCCTCGGGCCACCAAATATTACTACTATTAAACAATGTGAGAAGGAATAAAAAAACTAAGGCAGCACACACTGGGTGTGTATAACATGCATCAAAACACCCACACCTGCTGCCCTATTTCACAGCCTCACAGGCTCCAACTTTAACACGACTCCTCTGATCAGCATATTCTGACTCTTTGGGAAAAACTCCCACTGCTCACGTGTTTGAAACCTATAATAAGGCAGAGAGGTAGACTTTTATTTGTTGTTGTTATTTGTTGTAGGAAGCCAAAAAGTAGAACTTACAGTGGTTCAGTCTTTGTCTTTCAGTGGAACCGTCCAACCAACCTTATCAAAAATGTCTTTGGAGGTCACTGGATTGACATCACTTTCTTTGTGCTGCATTCAAAAGCCTTTCACAAGCATTTAACCCTTTAAACCGGAGCAAATCGGTTTGATTTCTTATGAAAATATGAAAAAAAAAGGCAATGAGCAAGATATTGGTAAAACATGACAAGAAAACAACCTGAAAATTAGTTTTAAGAAAGATAAGAGGAAAAAGTGTTTGGAAATTATATTTTAAAAGGGGAAAAAACATCCACAAAACTATGTTTTTACTTTTCTTTTCTTGCTAATTTTCAAGTAATTTTACCCTTTTTGTGCTAATTCTTGAGCCATTTCTGGTTAAGTTGCTCACTGCTGTCTTCCCATGTTTGTGGCTTTGAAGCAATACGTGACGCTTCATATCGTGCATTTCCAATTTTTCTAGATTTGTTTCTTAATTACGAGATCTTGTCGAGTACGTGTGAGGTGAGGTGCCCTTTTTTTATCTTTATGAATGCATTGACCCTCTTTTATCAATTTAACAAATTTAACATACAAATCAGTTTTGATGTGAACACAGAAATTATCAACAATAGGTTCACACGTTATGAAACGTTCTTTTCTCACAAATGACCGTGTAGAAATGATCAGGCATCGATAAATGCTGCCTCTGAAAACATCTGTGTAGTAAAATATCCTGGACTTATATATTCTGTGTTTTAGAGGCCTCGCCCCGAGAACTGACGACATGTTGAGGCAAAATACAGGCAAGAAGAGAAAAGTTCAGTGAGTTTGAAATGGAAACACTGACTTGCCAGGTCCACTTTAACCATTGGATCTATTTGTCAGCCTGAATATTGGCGTTAAAGGAAGTTAGAGAAACGCAGCATGCAAAGAAATCACTGCTGCGGGCAACAGAATCGCAAACTTGTGTAAATGAGTTGAGACTTAATGTGCGCAACCGTCGCAACCTTCACTCATGTCCACATTGATAAATGTTGGGTTTTGCATGAAAAATCTACCGAGCGCCAAGTTTTCTGTTGTACGTTTGGTACTGGTCACTGGTCTCTCTGTTTCCGTAACTCTTTACAGTAATAACTTCCTCACAGAATTTACTTTAATAATTACTTGCTGGAGCAAAACAAACAAACAAAAACACTCTAAATAATACCTCTTAATTTATGACTTCTTGAATAATTTGTATAACTGTGCCGCTGTAGCTGTTTGAATGGAGGTAGGTGGCTCTGCTAATTTGGGGTGTTTCTTTATGTTAATGAGCGTGTGGGATTTATTATTGTTAATAGCCCACAGCTGTGCTTATGCTCTGTGAACATACACATGATAAATACCAATTTTCCTGTGCATACAGGCAGTTATAATGTACAGATGTTTCAAATGTTTTCTTTTGCAGTTTGATAAATGAGGCCTAATTAATCTGGAAACTAAAGAGGACTGTAAACGTGTGCAGAAACAACAGACTGGCTGTGATGTTGCAGAGTCAATGCGACTTTTAGCAGCCTGGATAGTGTAACGTACATGACCGGAAAAACCAGGCCCGTCTGTGTTTGTTGCAGACGTCATATGATGTGAGGAAGTGGGGCAGGACTTTGTTTCTCTCTGCTGGCTTTGTGCAGACGCAGGCTTTGTGTTGACGCTCTGCTCCTCCTCCTGAAGTCAACAATCATCTCTTTTTGTCTTGTTGACATTGACAGAGAGACCGTTATCCTTGCTCCGGCTCTCGGTCTTGTCTCTCTTCATCACAGCGGTGTCGTCAGCAAAAGTGATGATAGGATTGGACAGATGTGTGGCGCCGCAGTCACGGGTCAGCAGTGTTTTTGTTATGGGGAGTAGTGACTGTCTGAGGTCTGCTGATCTCAAAGTCAAGGACCCACATGTGCCGGGAGGACGGCGCGTTACTGTGTGTGTTGGTGTGTTGGTGTGTTCTCTCGGTACTCGTATCAGTTGCTAAACCATCCATCAAATTACCGTGGCAACCGAGCGTCCATCACCCCATCCATCATCCAAGGGCGACAGACGGAGCGACAGATCGCGGCGAGAGATGTCACGGACGAGTAGAGAGATAACAAGGAGAGGAGGAGGAGAGGAGGGGGAGTAGGTAAAGGAGATAAAGATGAAAGCAGGAGAGAAAAGATGAGAAGTTAAAATTAATTGAGAAAATGAACAAGAGATGAAAGAAGTCTTGCATAAAGTTTGAATAACATCCAGCGCCGAGGAGAAAAGGTCAGCAGACAGACCAACTGATTGGACTAATTTAGTCATTTCCTGCTGAAAATAAAAAATAAGATGGAGAGTTGTTGGCTTAAAGAATGAATCTGATTGGAAGCTCAACCCTGCGCTGTAAACTCAGTCTGAATATATTTACATGCACACTAATTTTCAAGTATTATTTTGAATATGACTATATTCCAAATAGAAAATAGGGCGGGGAGATGTGACTTAACAATAATATGGCAGAATTTTTAGGCCATATCACGATACACTTTTTCTCATAATGTCATAATGGGCCTTGTAACATGTTACTTGGTCAGTTGCAGACGTGATACAGTGTATTAATACGCTCAGTGTGTTAATATCCAAACT
Source organism: Plectropomus leopardus (assembly GCF_008729295.1). Taxonomy (NCBI): domain Eukaryota; kingdom Metazoa; phylum Chordata; class Actinopteri; order Perciformes; family Serranidae; genus Plectropomus; species Plectropomus leopardus. The sequence goes on from NC_056484.1 coordinate 3,192,079, forward strand.
ATCAATGAGCATAATTAAACAATACGCTGTGCAATATAACTCAGTGACATATAAATGTAATATATTGATAAGTAAGTGTGATAAACATACCTGTTTTCAAACACTGGGCCTGGCAGTGGAGATTGGTCCCAGTTGCAGAGGTGAGCCTGAGCCTGGAGCTCTGCAGTGGGACCCGAGAAAAGTGAATGTTGTTCCAGGTTTCAAATGGTTAAAAACAGTAATTATATTGTTTTTTTTTTGCATTGCAGAGCTAAACTTTTAATTATTTTTGAAGCGTCTGTGTTTATTAGAAGAAGTTTGAAAAGGCGTGTGTGTAGCAGACCGTGTCTGTTAGTTGTGGGACATGTGGTGGCTGTTGGTATTAAACTGGCACGGACTACACGAAAAGGCCCTGTGGATGGTTTGTTATTGCCGGGGACTTATGATGGGCAGTCCTGGGAGTGTGGTCACTGAACACAGAGTTGGACTGATTTCCTTCTCACAGTGGCCAAGCAATTTATTTCCTTTAATTGCAAATTAATTAGAGAGAGGCTGAGAGTGAGGGCGCTTTTTTTAATTTTTGTGCTCTGTGTTTGATCACATTTCGTAAAAGACGCCTCCTTGTTTTTGATCTGCTCCCGTTTGCTGTGATAATTTGCTGCTGCCGCTGCTGTTGTGCTGTTAATCTGTTCACATTAAAAGCTTTCCAGCAGTTCAGGGGGAATAATCCCTTCACCTCCTCGAAAGGATTTCACAGTGAAATGTGCGAAGAAAGTGTTTCATTAATAGTAATTCAAGATGGCAAAGTAGGATCTCCTGGACTTAAACTCAGAGTATAAATGGTGTTAAAAAAAACAAAGGAGTTATGCACGACTCTGCTGTTGCACTAATTGGAAATAATGTGAGTCATTCTGATAATTTAATTTGCAGCCCCAGCAGCAAAAGTGGCTCAGTAAGTTACTCCACTTCTTAGGTCCAGAGGGAATATCTCAATCCAAACTATCGAATGGATTGACATAAAATGCTGCAGACATTCATCTTCCCCAGAGGATGAATCCTCCTAACTCTGACTTTTCCTCTAGTACCACCATTCAATTCAATTCAATTTTATTTATAAAACCCATTTTCACAGAACACAGTTTCCCCCCAAAAATGTGCAACAGACATGCAATAGATGTCATAAATAACAATTAAAATAAATTAAAAAAAAAAAAAAGTGAATGAAAAAAGTGATATTGCTTCGGTGTGTCAGTGCATAACATAATGAGAAAAAAAAAAAAGTAAGTATTGCAAAAATAAATAAAAATAAATATAGAATACATTAAATAATAATTGAAAAAATACTGTAAAAAATACTTTTTGTCTGTTTTGCCCCTTTTTTGAAAAAAAAAAAAAAAAGAATTGCACTCAAAATACAGTTGTAGGGAGGTGGAGAGAGTGTGTAACCAGATCATACAAACAGAAAAATTACCATTAATGTGAAATCAAACCAAATGGTGCTGACGGAGTGAAAACGGAAAGAAAGGAAATGATTTAAAAAGCACTGGGTTATTTGTTTATTTCTAACATTATTTCAGTATTTCAGTTTAAATGTCACGATTATCATCATTAAGGGTATATCAGACTGCTCTATTATATCAGCATTTTCTGTGATTTGAATACGACTCCCTGAAGGCAGCGATGTGATGCAACTGAAACATTCTTCATGTGTTGATGCAATGACCAACTTATTCAGATTTCATCCATCTCTACAATTTCTAAACTGCTTAGCAGAGCCACATGGAGCTGAAGTGAATCCCAGCATGCACTGGGTGAGAGGCAGTCTGTCACAGAGCGAGGAAACATGCCAGACAACCTCGCACACTCACTTTCACAGCTATGGGCAATTTAAAGTTTCCACTTCAGCTGACTTGCATGTTTTTAGACGCATGCAGAGACAGACAGGACGTGGAAACTCGGCGGGCCGGGTTTAAACCCGGGACCTCCTCCCTGTGAGGTGGCGGCACTCACTGTTGAGCCACCGTGCGATGGTTTTAGTTTGGTTTAAGCAGCACATTTCAATCCAGGGAGACATATTGAAAGTATATGTGATGATACTTTGAAGTGGGAACGTCACACCAACCCCCCACCTCCCATTGAGGAGTGTAATGCGTCCCGTTTTCTCCTCACCTGGGAGAACATGACTGCAGGCGTCTCGGGAATCCTCAGGAGAGGATTCTCAATTCAGCAGCTCGCTGCCAGTCCACCGAAAGAAGCTCCGATTTTCAATAAAGCCTCCACTTTCTGAGCAGATATTCACTCTGCTGGCTGCCGCGCTCCGAGATGAGTTCTGGTGGAGGGAGGAGAATATGGGAATAAGAGGAGAGGAGCTTTAAAAGTTTGAATTTTTATTGAAAATCAGTCCTGCTGGGGGAACGGAGAAGGACGACGAAGAGGAGGAGCAGGATTGTGATAATGCATAGTTTTAGTATCTGTGTCACTGTGGTAATATTATTCGTATTTATAAGAAATTAGTAGTATAAGTATCAGTATGCGTATCAATATAGATTTTGGCGGTTGGGTTGGAGTTTGATGGCATATTATTGAATCTGAATCCATAAAAAAATCTGATGACTTTTAGTTCTCTGATTTCCTTCTCTTGACTCTGATTAAAGTAAATCTGCAGTTTTAGTGTTACAGTATTGTTGTTTACTGCAGTTACAACCTGACAGTGCAATTAACAGCGTTAAGATAAGAAATGTTAATTAAAGTTTATCTGACTCATTGGGATAATTACCTTCATCATCCCTTTGAAACCTGTGAAAATTGTCTTGATTTCTTTTAAACATGAGAAGAAGGCAAAGAGAAAAGCAATCAGATCTTAAAATAAGCAAGGAATTAGTAAAAAACAAGAAAATTACCTGAACATTAGCACGAGTAAATGATTTTTTTAAATGGGAAAAGGAGAGTGTTTGAAACTATATTTTTGTGGATATAATTATTATAATCATAACTATATTTTTCTCTACTTTCCCCCCAGCTTTTTCTTAATGTACTCATTCTTACGAGTTTTCGAAAGACATCACACCTGTTTCCTCAGGGTTCAAAAGCTTAAAAAGTGAAAGGCATCTCAATGCAGCACAAGAAACACAAAAGGGTTAATACCTTATTTTCCCATTAGAGGGAGGCTAGATTATATTTCTAGATAATGCTAAAGTTTGCATAAATAACATGGATTGTACAAATAACACGGGGGTTTATAGGGCATGAGTCACTTTTTGGAGCCAGCCTCAAGTTGCCGTTAGAGGAACTGCAGTTTTTGGCACTTTGGCGTTGGCTTCGTTTTTCATGCTATTAATATCAGAATCACAATTCTAACATGCTGATGTTTAAATTTATACCATAGTTTTTATAATGTGCAAAAATTCATCCTAAAAGCCGTCAAGATATTGAACAAAAAACACAAATATCATAGTGTTACTGGAAAGTCAGAGGATCACCAAAATCAGGAGGATTCATCCTCTTGGAACCATGAATGTTACAGAGACATCCAATGAATAGTTTTGAGATTTTTGAGTCTGAAACAAAACTATGGACCAAACATGTCGCAGACTGTGTTCACTGTATTTTAAAAATGTGCTATGTGTTCACGCTGAATGCAGCTTCACACTCTTTGTTTTCACCTTCGTGTTTGTGCAGTTTAACAGTAGCTTTTATGTGATTCGTGCAGACTGATATAAATATCTAGAGCATGATTTACAGTGTGTGTTGTGAATATTGACTGTACAGAAGCCAATGTGTTTTTACAGCTGAGTGAAAACAGAATTTATTAGAGTGGAAGTGAAACTGAGAGAGACACGGCAGAGTGACATTACTGGGACACTAATGTTTACCTGTGTGTGTCTGTGTGAGTGTGTGTGTGTAATGACAGCAGTGATACAGCAGAATTACATCATGGTGTATGTTTGTGTGTGTGTCCACTCGCTTCCGTCTTCATGTGAGAAATGATATGAGCCGTGTGAGTGTGTGTGTGTATTTATCTGTGTGCAGTGAGTGTGTGTGTGTTTGTGCATGAGCGTGCGCGTGCGCGTGCGCGTGTGCATGCAAGCGTGTGTGTGTCTGCGTGCAATGTTTGATAGCCACTCTCTGTCGTCCTTCAGCTGACAGTGAGGTGGTTTCTCTCTCTGACAGTAAAACCATCCAGTGCACACACACACACACACACACACACACACACACACACACACACACACACACACACACACAGAGTTATAGCTGTGTGCAGGCAGATTTTTTTTCATTCACTCTGCAGCTGATACATGTGTATTGATCAGTGACATCAGCAGCAGGCGTCAGTGACAGTGTTTGTGTGTCATTAAAGGATCTGAGTCTGAGTCTGCTGCACAAACACGATGAGAGAATCACAGCTGATCTGCACAGACAACGTTACTATACAGAAGGCTCAGTTTTTTTTATTTTTAAGTACAGTTTTGAGGGTCTTTATGCCATTGTCAGTTACCGTTTGTAAACACAACCTGTCCTACTCAACATCGCTCTTCATTAGAGCTTTGACTCTCTGCCTGAATTGGGCCTGATTTCCCCCCATCACGTTACAGCCAGGCTGTAATTTCTAAACATTTCCAAGGGCTTGACTCCGGTCAGGTTCCCTCCCATTTTGCGGTTGTAGAGCGTTATATTCTGTGTGAGTTAACGAACAATTATGTGTCAGTTTGCTGCTCTGAGATTGTGGCGCTCTGAATTGACGTGTATATTCCAACAACTTCCATGATTTTACGGTCAAGCTTCTGCCAGAGATACAATTTACGGATAGACTCCACGTCACAAATGTCAGTTACTGAAAAGACCTTAGTTTTGTTGGGTAACAAAGATGTGGGTGGTTAGGATTAGGCAAAAGAGGCGCATAGTAAGGTGTTGAAAAAAAAACCCCATCACATTAAGACAGGAAGTGAACACCAGACTTCCGCATGAAAACCCAGGGTTTGTTTGATCCAAACCGTCATGCTCTCTATATGTTGTCTTAACCAGCAGCGTTTCAAGCTGATGCCAGGGACACATCATGTGGAGGCGACAGGTTTAAGTTTTATGTAGGTGTGTTAGTCCCGACTTCGTGAAATTACAGTTTCAGTTGGACTAGCATGTTAATGTTAGTCCAACATGTTCATTTTTAGTCAGACTAACAATAATTCAACTTTTTTTATTTACATCCAGGTAACTTCTCTCATTTCTAAACAGGAGATTCCTGCTGTTTCTCCCACTGTGATTGACAGCTGTAATTGCGGTGAGCAAATGGTCAGATCACCAAATGATTAGTGAGTGTCTCGCCTGATGCGGTCGGCACCAGCAACCTAAAGGAGAAAAACACAAGCTGACCAATTCTAGTTCTTGTTTTCAGCGTGTAATGAGATTTTTAAGAGGTGCACGTCAGCTGCAGCACGTCTGCAGGCTGCAGAGGAACGCTGTGACCTCTGAATGATCTATAAATCCCTCTTTATATTAACACAATAAGCAGAAATGTTGTGAAGCACATTACTGGCAGACAGTGTTTATTTCCCTTTTCGGTGAATGAATACTGATGATTCTGGTGACCACTGACCGTCCCTCTGGTGTCACCCTCAGACTGTAGTAAAATCAGCCTAAATGTTTAATACTTTTCTTTCTTAGAGAATAATGAACAGATGCTTCAGACCGTCTCTGTGTGCAGTCAGATATAGAGGATGTGTTGTGCAGCTGACACTGGATGTCTGTTGCATCAGACAGCAGCTCATTTTCTCTTGCAAACTTGCCAAATTGCTTTTTAGCTCAGAAACAGTTTTTTTTTTAAGAGGATGGACTGAGACAGAGCAGATGTCTGTGTGTCTGTCTGTCAGCTTGAAAGAATCACTTCAGTTTTAAAGATCAGTCGGGAGTCACTGAAGTGAGACGTTTTTGACAGAGCTGCAGAATTACAGGAGACGTGCAGATTGATAACGCAGTAACAAATAGCAAGTCGGTATCAAAGACGGTTAAAAATATCTATCACAAAGTTTTTGTCTTTCATTTCAATGAGGCTGTGGAGGTTCACAGGCAGACCTGAACTGTTGTAGTGTGTTTTCTGAAGGTAAACAGCAGCAGGTTTCCTGCCTCAGTCTGTTTCTCTGCAAACACTGCATCTATAAAATGTTTACAGCCAACGTTTAAATGATGTTAGGGCGTCACTTTTATTTGGAGAGGAAGTTTATGCCATGGAAGAATCATGGCTCCAGGTTTGGTTGGTTTACTCCTTTGGTCCAAATATTTCAACAACTGTCGGGCACAGTATTAGGGGCCCAAAGTGTTAGGGGCCTCCCTGGCCTTTTACCTGCACAGTGACCCTCAAAGAGACACGTGACGTCTTGGGAGAGACTCAAAATGACATCAAAGAGTTAAAAAAGCAGCCTTAAAGAGACACATGAGCGACTCTAAGGGGCGACTTTAAGGGCGTAAACAACCACAAAATGACTACAAAGAGACACAGAACGACCACATAGAGACTTAAACAACTACAAAGAGACAAAAAAAATGTACAAAGAGACACAAATCCGCAGAGATGTTTATAGACCACAAAGAGACGGAAAACCACAACAAAAACAGGCTAAATGTCTATAAATCTGTTTCTTGCTCTTATGCAGACTGATTGAATATAAATCAAGATGATGCCACTGCAGTGCCTATTTTTCACCTAAAATGTTTTCAGAAACATATCCTTCTGCTCCGTTTAGCTGTTCCAGCCATAGTTTCTGAACAGGAAGTGGGCACCATACCGCTTCCCGCCCTGTTAAATGGGAGGCTGATGAAACTGAAATCAAACTGTAAAACTAGGAAGCGCTGATCAAATGTAAACCAAAACTTGCATTTCGTCACCCAACAGCAGGAGTATTTGTGGGTCTGGTGTAGCGCAGTGCATTCTGGTAGTTGTAGGTTTTCTACCTATCGAGCAAAAGGGAACGCCGCAGTCCGTTTTCTCTGTTTACTCCGGTCATGTAGCAACGTGCTGCATAACTTTTATGTACGGCCCTCTTCATATCTGTGAAATACTTCTCACAGACTGTAATTCACCGCTGTAGGCTTCATCTTCGTCCTTGATCTCGAGGGTGGAAAAATAATGTCCATATTTCAAAAACTGCAAACTCAAATTACCCGAACCGTCGGCCTTTGTGGTCAGCGACAGTCTGATGCTGATTGATTGATTCTTTGTGCCGCCGTAAGGTCGGGTGAGTCACCTTTGTACAGTTTGTGTGCGCGGGTTGACCGGTGTAATAACTTACAGAAACATTGTGTGTAATAATTCACCCCCCACCTTTTCTTCACCTCTGTCTGTCTCACACACACACACACACACACACACACACACACACACACACACACACTGAAAGACACACTGAGCCTGCCACTGTGGGCGAAATTAGATTTTAACCGAGGAAAAAAAAAAATCAGGGAATAAGCTGCGTTTGTCTGGTCAAGACAAAAATAAAAAGTTAACTGATATTGATGTGTTACTTAATTTGAAAATAAATAAATAAATAGTTACATTTGTAATTACAGCCAAAAGTAGAGGTAGCTGCACAAACCCGAGTAAATTGTTTTTTGTTTTTTGTTTTTTAAACGTAGGAAGAAAAAGGCAATGACCAACTTGGCAAGAAGAATCCTACAAATTGTGAGAAATTAGTAAAAGGTGACAAAAAAATTGCCTGAAATTGTGTTTTTGCCAAGGGGATAATATTATCATAAAATTATTTTTTAAAATAAAATAAATAATAAAAAAGAGAAAAATATCCCAAAAAAATTGTTATTTCTTATTATAATTATGGTTGGGGTTTTTTTTGCGTGGTTTGTTTTTGTTTTATTACTTTCTTTCTTTTTTTTCTTTTTTTGTGCTTATTTTCAGCAAATTTACTTGTAACTTGTCTAATTTCTATCTATTTTTATGCCATTTCTTACGAAAAAAATGTATTTTCTGTGACATAAGACAGTGAAGTAATGTTTTATGGCTATTGTTGGAGTTCTGTCAATGTTTTGTGGCTTTTTTATTTTAACCCTCAACCTGAAACTAATTATAATACACCAACTGTTGGATAAAACCAAGTGTGGCATTTTTAAATACACATTCTGACATCTTCAACTCACAGATACACATTTACAGTCCTATACATCCGAATAAAGAGTCACTGTCAGTATGTCTGTCTTTCAGTAAGGTCACCAGTGAGGTCACTGCAGTCATGTGATCTAGTTGTATTGATTATTGATCAGTGTTTGGCAGATCAGCTCTCGTGTATGTGTTGCTGACAGGCGCTTAAACAGACTGTTTCAGACAAAAAAAAAAAATAAACGTTTACATGTTTTTACATATTACAGTGTCTGAATATTCTGATGAATTAAAAGTTAATTGCTTTTTGAAAGGGTGCACTTACATTATTGTGCCATTTTATTGTTATATGAGTGGCATGAAATGGTCTTAAAATGACAACATGATTGTTTACTGCAGTTATTTCTGCAATAATATATCACCAACCCAATAAAAGTAGCTCTTTCAAAAACATGGGGGAAAAGGCAATGGGTAACTTGACAAGAAATGTTCCATAAATTAGCAAAAAAAAAAAAGTAGATAAAGAAAATGTGAAAAAAACAAGGAGGGGGAAAAGAAAAAGATAGAGATAGAGATAAAACAATATTCAGAATATCATATTTTCATATTTTAAAAGATGTTAGAGCAACTTTTACATTTTGAAGCACTTATTCCAGGACATTTCCTTCTTTTTTTTCTATTTTTCAGGTAATTTCCTTCTTTTTGGATCATTTTAGCTGTCATTTTTTATTGTCTCCCTCCGTGCTCTTGAACAAAATCAAGCCAATTTGCTCAGGTATGAAAGGGTTAAAGGAAGGTTACCAACATTTATTTGACTGACTGTGAGAAATATGGGAAACCACCTGAAGCACCGCTTTAACTTCTTTTATTTTCTGCCCTCTGTGTCTAAAAGTCGATGTTTTCTGCTTGCAGCTCTACACATATTTTTCTTCCTGTGGGTTTGAACCAGAACTCAACCTGACTCCTTTGGAGAGCTGAACGCGAGCTCGGCCTGATTCACTTATCCTCTCTGTAGGCCTGACCCGCCGAGCTCTGGCCCGGCTCCATTTCTTTCACTCTGTGTACATTTGGGCAAAAAAACGCCTCAAATTTAATTTCCGTCTCTCCGCAGATTTGAACTTAAACTCCACCTGATTATATTATGTCCTCTGTAGGGTTTAATATACACTCGGCCCTGTTCTGTTTGTCTCCTTGTAGATTTGATTGTAAACTCTGCCAAATTTAATTTCCCTCTCTATAAAAAACTTGGCTTAATCCCATTTTGTTCTCTAGTTCCATCACTGCACTATTTATCTGTTTTTCGAGTCAAATCAGCCTGATTCCATTTCTCTTTTCTGTGTCTTTTGTTTTTCAGATCCGCCTGTACGCTCGGCCGGATGCCATTTCTAGCGGCGCAGGGGACTACGCTCTTCACATCACCAAGAGGCTTCTGGGATTTTACCAGGACTACTTTAAAGTCCAGTACTCACTGCCCAAACTCGGTAAGTCTGCTGACGTCTTCTTCTTCCTTTGACGCTATTCGATTCCTCTGATTTGGTTCCTGTTCCTCTGATGTTTGACTTCCTGTCAGCTCTCACTGAATTAAAAAAAAAACCACACTGTTAACTTCCCGTCCGCCTGCTCATCCCAATTAGGGGAGAGAAAACAGCTTCCCCTTCCTGGGCTGCCCCTTTTTAGGGAAGTCAGCCAACTCTTTGTCCTTCGTACAATTACTGTTGGGTTCATCAATTAGTACTCACATCAGGCAAAGAAAACACTCTGTCCTGCTTTTCTTCCTGCGTGTCGGGGGGACGTACAGTGTGATTAACTCGGGGAATTGAACCTTAGTCGGTTCCTTTGTGTTCACACATTGTAGCTTATTTAGTTAAATGGAAAAAGGATTTTGTAGAGCGAGGATATTGGACCTGCTTTGCTTAGAGGCCACTTTGCAAAATGTCAGGAGGACAGTCACGGTATAGCCCTGTACATGTTTCTCTGATTGCAGGACATTTCTAGGTTTTTGGGACTTTTCTAGAATTTTAGGATGTTTGTAGGCTTTTAGGACATGTCTCGGATGTTACATGTCTGTAGGATGTAAGAAAATTTCTGGGATTTTTAGGACTTTTCTATGATACTGGAACATTTCTAGAAGGATTTTAGGGCTTTTCTAGGTTTTTAATAGGTTTCTAGCATGTCAGGACAGTCCTAGGATTTAGGGGTGTTTCAAGGATTTCAGGACATTTAGGATTTTCAGATGTTTCAAGTATTTGGGCATTTCTATGATTTTAGGACGCTTATAAACGATTTTGGGACGTTTATAATTTAGGTTGTGTCTGGGATCTTAGGACATTTCTAAAATTTTAGGACATTAGGGGCTTAGCTGGACCTCTCTGTGGGAGGGTTGCAAGGGATTCTCCACTGGCACTTGTTTGATTAACAAGCTCTGTTTTGATGCTGTTTTGTGCACTCTGGCACTTTAAAGTATAAAAACAATCCCAGCATTTTTTTTGGGGGGGGGGGCATGGCACCCTATGGGGGTCTAGATTTGGCCTGTGGGCCATAAGTTGAGTATCCCTGCTGTAGTAGGAAGCGTTAACACTGAGTAAGACATCACAGTAATAACTGCACCTTGTTGTACTGAAACTCGATGCCAACTCTTTCCCTGTGTATTCTTTAACTCATAAAGGAGCTGGTTATGTAGTTAAATGAATCTATAGCGAATGTAAGGACACTCGCTTCCACTTCAAAACCTAAACAGATTTAGTATCTGATGACTTTATTCTTCAAGGCTTTTGAAATGGATTTGTATGGTAGTCACAGCTGATGCCCTTTGATGAACTGAGACGTGAAGTTGAAGCACTGAAAGATGTTAAAGTGGCTCTTGAAACAGAGGCACCGAGGTGGAAGTTACTGTGAAATGGATGTAATGGAAGATATTTGTGCAGCTTAAGAAGATGCAATTAAAGGAGTAGAAGTTTCAGTTTCGTCCAGTTTTCATTTTGCTCTTTAAATGTAACATTTGGTGGCAGTGCTAAACTCGAAGCCCTTAAAGGTTGCATGTGTAGGATTTGGTGGCATCTAGCAGTGAGGTTGCAGAACTGAAACTAATCCCTTGTGCCAAACTTGTAGGAGAACTACGGTGTCCAACGCAAAAATGAGAAAGCATGAATAGCCCTATTGAGAGCCAGTGTTTGGTTTGGCCGTCTGTATACCATCTCTGCCAATAGATGCCCCTGAATCCTACGAAATGGACCTCTGAAGGGATTAAAATTGGACCTGGCAGCTGAATCACTCAGAGAAGTTTCAGTTGCAGTGAAAGAGAGGTTGAAGTGCCGCCTGTTCAGCAAATACTGAGGGGAGCTGAAATGTCATTTTAAATGGCTTAAATACCTTAAAACATGATTCTTTGTATCTTTTGGAGTGTATTTGTATGGCAGCATTAATGCAGTGATTGAGACTGCGACTAAAAAGGTTGCATATTCAACCATTTATATTCACTAAGTCGCACTGATGTGAATGTGTGGATGCAGTGACAAACGGAGTGACACATGACACGTAAAGGAGTCAAACAGGGGTTAAATGTGCACTGACAGGTCACAGTTTTATACGTTAAAATGTCCGTATCTTTCCTTTGCTGCGTTTTTGTGCCTCTGCGCTGGCAATGATTGTGGGCAGTTTTCAGGATGTCCGTCTGTCTGTATGTCAGTCCATCCAATTCCAGTGAATGCAATATTTTGACAATGTGAAAATGGTGAAATTTGGCACAAACATCACCTTTGTGAAGTGTTTAGATTTGGGTTGTCATAGGTCAAAGGTCAAGGTCGCTGTGACCTTGTCTGTCTCAATTTTGTGAACATGAAATTGTATGCACAAACATCCACTTGGACTCCAAGTCCTCCAACAATGAACTGATTCGATTTGGTGGTCATAGGTGAAAGATCACTGTGAATTTGCACTTGCCACATTCTTGTGAATGCAATATCTCCAGAATACCTTGAGGGAATTTCATCAAATTTGGAACCAATGTCCTTTTTGACTCAGCAATGAAATTAATTGATGTTGGTGGTCATTGGTCAAAGGTCAAGGTCACTGTGACCTCATCTGTCTCATTCTTGCAAATACATTATTACTCAAAGACTTTGAGTGAAAATCTTTAAACTTGGCACAAACACCTTCAGCAATAAACTGATTAGATTTTGGTGGTCAAAGGTCACAGTGCACATTTTTGTCCATAACTCCAGAAGTCTTACCCTAATTACTACAATTTTTTGCCAATTAGCCATTAATGTTAAGGCTGTGGGTTAGAGATGCATGAGAGATGCATACTGTGTCCAGGTTTTGTTTGTATCATGAATAAATGTTGGAGGATGCGGTCGTTTTGAGGCTTGTGTTTGACCAGTTGGTGAAGTTTAGCCCTGGAGACTCAGCCCCTTTGGCTCTTGTTCCCATCAGAAACTCTTTCAAGGGAATTTTTTTTTTTTTGTCTGAGTTCTTGAAAAGGTTTGCAGAAAAAGTACCTGCAGCCTAAACAAGCTATTTGATGTTGCACCTTTTTTAGAAAGAGCGAGAAAGAGTCACTTTGGGATGTTTGATAGATCCTTTTATGCTGGTTCCTTTCAGACTTTATAGTATTTGGAGCAACATCGGGGCACATTTTCTGTCGGGGCTCCAGGTTTTGGTTCACGCTGTCAAGCTTTCAGCCTCTCAGCAGCAGGTCCACCTCCCCAAAAATGACTGTACAGTTCTGTGCGACTATGTTTGTTGTTTACACTCCCTTTTTTCCTCTCCGAGTTAATGAGTTGTGTCAGAACAGTGGAATTTCAACCCCCTATCTTTTTTCTTCTTCTTCTGTCTTCATAATTGTTTGTGTTTTATACACTTCTGTCCTGCCAAAATCAATTAGCGGTGTCACAGCGGTGCGTTTTCTCTTTTCCTCTCCACGCCCAAATAAGCTAATGTGATCGCTGTGGCTCCGTATTGTATATGTCAGACACTTCCCTCCTGTCTGCATTCATTCATCACATTATACATTCACTCTCAGTCACAGCTTCCTGTTTGGTTCCATCCGCTCAGATTAGACCTGACATTTACTTCCCCTCCGTGACCTTTACACTGATATAAGCTCCATGCAGGGCTACAGGTGATGTCATATCCTGCTGTACAGACCAGGTGGTGTCAGGTTAAAACCCCTTGTCTCAAAAAATGTCAACTCCGAAAGCTCTGGTTTTAACTGGATTACAGTGACAATTTGACAGCTGCTATAAAATCCCCCAAATTACAACATTTATCACAGCAAAGTCTGTAAAAACAGAAGTTATCGTCTAATTCTCAGATTTCCAACAGACCTTAAAGACACCATGCACAACCTCAAAACGGCGACATTTTATCACATTTATTCTATTATACATGTCATTGAAAATTTTGCCAAAATAAACTGTTTGTATGAAACAAATCCTGGAAAAAGAAATGTTCACATCAGCAAAAATTGGGCTGATTTGAATGATTCGGCTGAGACCGATAGTCACATGACAAGAGTGAAAGAGAAGCTTAGATGAACTGTGGGCTGTTTTTCCTGATATTGGAAACACTTGTGGGCAAAATTTTGGTATTTATAGATTCAATTGTTTTCCAGTTTGTGTAAAATAAATCAGAAAAGAAATTTAAGTTTCATTTCTTTTTTTGCAGCAGCGATAGCCATAGGATATTTCGGGGGGGATTCGTCTTTTCTCTGTCCGTCCCTCTGTCTTTCCCATGTTTTTGTGAGTGTGATATTTCAAGAAGACCCGTAGGTGTTTTCTTCAAATTTGGCTAAAGGACCCACTTGAACTCAAGGACTCATAAAACATGTTTTTGGATAGAACTCAAGAATTTGTTCACTAAAATTCACACAAAAGTCTTGCAGGATAAATGAGGAGCGCTTTTCTGGCCATTTCTCAACACCGTCTTAGGAAGAGGAGAGTTTTTTGGTCATTTTCTAAACTGGTGACACTAATTTTGGGTGTCCACCTTGAAACTGTGCTGATCATATAGATTTTCTTTGGATGTGTTTATGAAGCAAACATGGATGTGACCTTTTAGAGAAAGTTGAACAAAAGCATAAAACAGCATTGCTGTAACTCTAGTTCTTTTTTGTATCACTTATGGTATTAAAACTGTGTTATACTGCACAAAATACTTTTTTTCTTTACTTCTTCTGGCCTTGATTATGCTGTTTCCACTGACGTGCAGGATTTATATATTGTGGTGGAAAACAAGGCCACGGTGAATAAAGTCTAACAACTGAAAAAGAAAAAACATCTCAAAATTGCTTCATCAATGGTCTGGAGACAGTTATTGTCAGATAACTGGGTCCTACGGGTCCACCTGGTGTTCTGTCCAGGATGCTTCATACCCAGAAACCAAAAAATGTCTTTGCTGAACCGTGCCCTTCAGGAAAGCTGGCACACCTGGCTGTTGGTCTCCTGCCAGACTCATGATCAATGACGCACTAGAATCAGCCCAAGTGCTCTGGTCTAATTCCAGGCGTCAACATTTGCCCAAAGCTTTGCTGTGTGCTGCTAACTGGAGCGGATTCTCTCTCCAAATCAACCGGTGCCCACATTCCTAAAACCGAGCCAAAAGTGTCAACAATATATGAGCCAGATCCAGCTCACGTTTGGTCCTCCAATATCCAAAAACTCAGAGTGTCTTTTACATATTTATAGAAACCCAGGTTGTAGGTTGGTTCACACAGTGCAGCAAATTAAAATAATAATAATAATAATTTGTTTATTTGCATCCCCATTAGCTACCACATCAGCAGCAGCTACTCTCCCTGGAGTCCAGACAACAAAATTACATTACATAACATTAAAAGTATATTACATGACGGCACATAAGACAGTTAACGAAAAAAAAAAACCAACCCAATCCAATTTTATGGTTTGGTAACTCATAAAATATAACATTTTTCCTGATACCTCAGCAGCAACATAGTTACTGTACAATTTCAGCTTTGCAGCACAATACACACAACTCAGTCCCATTCACCGGAGACACATTAAACCATGTATGTGTCAGCTGTCATCAAAAGCCGATTTCATGAGATGTTTCTTGAATTTCTCTTTAAAATCTGACTTACTTGTTGACTGTGTGAATTTTGATGGAAGATTATTCAGCTCTTTCATTGCTCCGTACGTTACTGTGTGTTGCACTGAATCGGTATTTGAGAAGGGAAGCATAAAGAGACCCTGTAATGCATATCTGGTGTCGTAGGAGTGTTTGTCAAAGCTAAAATTGAGCTGGTTGTACTTGATACTTGGGACCTTAGTGGATGAAATGTTTCCAACAAAAGAAAGCAGAGAGATAAGAAGTCTGTCTTTTACCGATGGCCATCCTTAAGTGGCAATAAAAGAATTAAAAAGTCAAATTAAAGAAACTCAAGTGCAATCAGGACAAGCTCTATGATGAAAAACATTTTTTTAAGAGGAGATTTCAAAGATGATGTGACTCAGTCAGCCTCGTCGCCTCAGGCAGATTGATTCAGAGCCTCGGGGCGCTGACTCTGAACGCTCTGTCCACTCTGGTTCAGGCCGTGACTCTGAAACCGAAATCGACACCTGCCTGAGGATCTCCAGCAGCTTACAGACTCTGTGGTACCAAAAGGTCCAAAATAAAGCACTGTGAAGGCCAAAAGGAGACTTAAAAGTAATAAATACGATCTGTAAATCAGTTCTAAGACATATTGTAAGGAGGATAAAACAGGCGCAACTTGGACGTGATTCATAGTTCTGCCAGCCAAGCTCAGTAAAGTCTGTCAGGAGAGCGAAGTGAAGAGGCTGCTGCATAAATCAAGATGTGAGGAGACAAAAGTGTGTAAGATGATTTCTGTCTTTTTAAAAGTTAAAATAGAGCGTACTTTTAAAATAGTGTGCTTCTAAGATAATGAAACATGACTAAACACAGCACAGTCACCAGGATAAAATGATGTACGTTTCTGCAAACCACTGATACGCTGATGACATGTACATGAGCTGACTTTGTCATCTGGAGGTGGAGGAGACGAGACGACTGCCAAACTTCAGACCTCTGTCTGAAAACATCCATTTAAAAAAAAAAAAAAGCTGTGTTTTTGGCGAAATGTTGCAGCGTTTTCAAGTGTGTTTGTGCCATCAGTTTGTGTTTTGAGAGACATATTGTGGCATTTCTAGGGATGTTTCTGCTAACAAACCTGGGAGTTTTTGGTGACATATCGCAGCTTTTCTGGTGTTAATGTCATCAAGAGTTTATTTTTAGTGGCACATAGAGGCGCTTCCAGCTGCATTTGTGCCACCAAACCTGTTTTTTTTAGCAAAACATTGTGGCATTTCCTGAAGCATTTGTGCCATCAAGCATGGGAGTTTTTTTAGTGAACCATCATGAAGTTTCAGGAATGTTTGTGCCCCCAAACCTGGATGTTTTCAAGCGACACATTGCAGCACAAAGACGCATTTCCAGCGTCATTTTTGTGGCGTTTCCAGTGGCATTTTTGTAATCAACCCTGAATCCTTTTTAAAACACATTGGGTGTTTTTTAGCAACTGATGTGGCATTTTTAGCAACATTTGTGCTACCAAACCAGGGTGTTTGGTAGCACAGCGCTATCAGCAGCTTTACCAGCGGCGTTTGCGTCATTAAACCCGGGCCATTTTAAGGGAGACGCTGTGGTTTTTATAGTGGCAGTTTTGCAGGTATTTGAAGCAAAACTTAATCTTTTTCTAACTGTAACCCAGACTTATTGTTGGGGGGCAAACTCAGGACACACAGCAGGGACTACTTCTCCCAGCGTGCCTCTTGGTCTGCTGAGATAATCTACCATGAGTTGATAAAGAAAGTTGACAGGGATGTTTGTGTTGCTGAGCGTGCTGCTGAGCAGGAGTCAGACTCTCACATGGATGGATGGAGTCACCAGAGGGATACGCTGATATTGTGCCAAACAGTCGTCCCAAAAATCCCCAAATGCCCTCCCAGCACCGTGTTTTGAAGTTCTGAAACTCAAATTAGCTCCAAATTCAAGTGTGAACTGTGGTAAACACAGAAATGCAAAGAGAGCAAACTCCCTCTGTGTGAGCCCGGCTTTGATTTGATTTTCTGTTTTAAATCTACTCAGATATTTCCTGTTTTTCTGTGTGTGTGTGTGTGCAGTGACTTAATGCATTCTTCCATTATAAATCTGCTGTGTGTGTGTTCACTGTTCATCTACATATATCCACATAACCATTGGCTCTTTGTGTGTGTGTGTGTGTGTGCGTGTGTGCGTGCATTCATACTGATGTTGACATCAGTCTTTACCACAGCTTGCCTCTTACCCCACTCCACTGCTGCCAGCTCTCTCCCTGCCTGTGTGTGTGTGTGTGTGTGTGTGTGTGTGTGTGTGGGTGTGTGGGTGGGTGTGTGGGTGTGTGTGGTCCCAGAGCCTCAGGGCTCCATCTGTTGTCATGCAGGGCATCGAGCTCCCCTGAGAGAGAGTGAGAGAGAAATGATGAGCTGAGATACAAATTTAAAGAGACAGAGGGAAAACTGCCCGTACAGCCGGATGAAGATACAGATCACAACAATAAAGAATCATTTTCTGTCCCGTTAAAGACGGAAGACGTCCATCTGTCTGTCTTTGCTCCATATCTCCCATCCAGAGCGCCATTAAAGGAAGACATCACCCAAAACCAATATAATTTGTATGTAGCGCTCCCCTCCCGAGGCTTTCTCTGGTCCCAGAAAAAAAGTTTTCTATTGAATGGAGTGAAGGAGAGCGAAGCGCCCAAAAAATGAAAGCTTATCAGTCCAAACAGACTTTAACCGAATCCGAATGAAAAACAGCCAACAAAGGTTATTAAACAGCCAAGAACTTTCTGAGATTCCTGTGCAGCATTATCCAAGCGTCTTCTATCCATCCTGCTCATTCACACATCAGATTCCTTCATGGGAGGATGACGCTTTGCTTATCAGTACTATAGTCAAAAAATATACAGAACAAATATTTGAACACTTTTATTTTTGCTCCCATTTTTCACAGGTTTAAGTTAAAAATCTAAGCTTTCTCTTGTGTCGTTTCCGCGAGTTTGGCAGTACATCCAACCAGCCTCTTAATCACTGATCACATGTAACCACAGCAGCTCAAAACTGAGATGAGCCACCCGAACAGCTGATGCTAAAAATTGGTTCAAACAACTGAGGAACGTCTGCACAAACAGTCAGAAACCATCACAGGGAGGCTCATCTGCATGTTTATCGTCCTCACCGGGGTCTTGATCCGACAGTTTGTCACCATAACCGAATTGTGTGGTTATGATGCTGGTTGGATGTAGTGCCAAATTCACATAAACAACATTGAAGATGTCTCAGTGAAGTAAACATTCACAAGCAGCAGCTCTGATGGACTTTCATGGCACGCTCCATCTGTGGCCTCATGTTGACACACCTGTGCGGTAATGATGCTGTTCAATCAGCATCTTGATGTCCATCCACCTGTCAGCTGGATGGATTATCTTGGAAAAAGACAAGTGCTCAAGAACACAGACTTTTACAAATTTGTGAGCAAAATATGAGAAAAAATACCAATTCAGTGCTTTCAAAAAATCTTTAAATTAAACCTGTGAAAATAGGATCAAAACACAAATGTTGCATTTCATTTTTGTTCAGTCTAGATACAAGAGACTTAGATAATTCTGCACAAGACATTTTTCATATGTTTTATAACTCTTTTTTCATTTAGACTGTCACATTTTGTGTTCATACTTTTAAAAAAATGAAATAAAATTCTGATATACTTTAATTCTTTGGGCGCCATGAGCCTCCGGAGGTTAGTGCCAGCTTCTGCATTCGGTCAAAAACCCCTCGGCTCAACACCAAAGAGGCTGGTTGGCGGGAGGTATTTCATCAGGATTTTTTTTTTTATTTACGAGTTAAAACAACGAAAGTAGGAATATGTGAGTTTGCATGTGGCAGTGCTGCTTTTGGAGTGCAGTCTCGAATTAAGTCAAATGATCAGTTAATATTTAGCGGGCCACCCCTGCATGTGGTCTGCATTTACACTTTGTATTAACAGGTATTTTCACTAACCAAGATGTGATATCCAAAAGCAGATGAAAATGAAGTCCAGATAAAAAAAAGAAAACAGACGCTGTGATGCAAAGTCTGATGATTAGTCTGACTTTGTTGGTGTGTATGTTTAGTTTTACGGTAAAAAACGGCTGGTGGTGAACTTTGTAATCTGTACCTTCTGTAAAGGCTTTAAAAAGAAAAACTTGCGATGCATGTGCAATGGTTTTCTGTAAATTTAAAAAAGTGTAAATTGCTGCTGTATCGCAGTCACTTGTTTCACACTGAACTCACTTCTTTGTTCAGTTGCACCATCTCTTCATGGTCTTCAACTAAACTGAAGTCTCCTATAATGAAAACATTATCACAGGAAGTCATGTTTAATCTTTGATAGAATTGGAGAAAGATAATAGTGACTGGAGGCGGAAAAACAGACTTTTAATTAAAGGAGTAATATATGTTAGAATGTGTGAAGCAGCTGTCGATCTGATATCATTGAGTATATTGATATCATTCAGTAATGCAGCGATAATTGGATCAAATAATCAAATGATCATTTCCTGCTGTGATACATTACTGTTCTGTTATTGAGGTGAAGATTGTTTTGCGACACATTAGAGGTATAAATCCTAAATTGTGGCCCAGGTAACTTTTTGAATCTGATAAGATTTTTTAAGAATAAAAACCTGAATTGTATCTCTTCTTTCTTGAAAAAAGTGGGTGCACACTCTTTCACACAACATATGTGCAGGGCTCTACACACTTCCCATGTCTCTGTGTGTGAAAGATCTATTTTTAGCTTGTAAATGTCTCATTTTTTTCATAAAAAAAGGTGGTTAATGAGCATATTTCATAGTTAACATAAGTGACACTTGTACTTCAGTAGTGTGTTTGAGGAAATGCACTCGGTTGCTTTCCATCGCTGCACAAACTAAGCCGTGTTTGAACCACAGACTGAATAAATAATGGACCTAGCTACCGTGACATCACCCATTGGTTTGTGGGCTGCCTTTTTAAAGCTTGAGTTCAGCATTTCGGCAGTTGTCATGTTGCTTTTGGAGACAGAAGTGAGGGTGAGAGGTGGGAGCTGCAGAGCCAGAGGTAGATCTGGCTATCTGCAGACAGCCTGTCACTCAAAGTGGCCAAACCTTAAATATATGTAACTCTGGGCCAAAATAAAAATGTGTGAGTTATATAAAAATCACCCCCTGTGTAGGTGTCATAATATTGAAATTAGCTAGATTAAAACCTTTTTTTTTACTCAGTTGTAAATATGTTTATTTCTGCTGTAAAGTTGGACATTTTATCACGGAGGTCAGTGGGGTTTGATCAGTCTGTCGTCAAATATCGCTCCTTTTGCAGTGCTTTCAGTGTAAGATCCGGACACCAAAAACCACATTTTATGTCTGCATGATACACCGTCTGACACTGTCAGCGGAGAACGCAGACGGACAAAACTGCTCGCTGTGTTACTGTACGCTGCCAGATAGCACCTGCCGCTGCAGCAGGATAAGCTGCTGGACGGCGTTTAGCTGAAATACTGCCGGTAACAACATATTATAAGACTTGAGGGAGGAGCAGTTGTGGGTCCAACTTACCCTGGACTTTCGTGCAGGACTCCGGTATTCGCTTCCTGTCTGAATGTGATGGGTTTTTTTTCTACACCTTACTGTTTGCATAAACAAGCTACAAGGTAGATTATTGTTGATAGATTATTGTTGGTAGATTATTATTATGTCATTTTTTAAACAAATCTTAAAACATTTGTACATTTGTCTGTGCACTGAAAACACTCCTGCAGTGCTGCTGTAGCTTCATCTGTTCACACAGTTTTAACTGTTTGACCCTTTTTATCAGCTGGCAAAAAAAAAAAATCCCCCAGAAAACATAAACCCGACCATCAGTGCATCCCTTTCACAACCTGCCGCTGGTTGCCATGTGCTGGTGTTATCTGAACATAACCACGTGCAGCGTAAACCCACCGTGTGCTTGTGTTGACGGTAGCAGCATCCTGGGATGTAAACAGCAGATGCAGAAGGACAGCTAGAGCGTCATACGTAGACGTGAAAGTCACTGCAGAGCGGTGACATGTAACAGCTTGTGATGAGAACGTGTTGGATTGACTCTGTTAGAAAAGAAGGAGGCGAAACTCTCTTCCTGTTCCTCCTGAAGGTAGAGAAGTTCAGTAGAACTCAGAATAAAAGACCTTTGAGGAGGAACCAATTTGCAGCCATTCAACAGATTAAGCCAAGTCTCAGAGCAGATGAGTCCATATCTAAAATCGGAGGAAATCACAGATCCAGTGGAGCATGCACATCCACCCTCTCTTCCTCCTCCTTTTTTCTAACTTGCAAATGAAGCCCAGATATATACTGGAGCGCCTGCAGAAACTCGGTCCCAGCCCGGGAGTGGGTTTTCTCTCCTCCTTCTTTTCAATCCTGAAGTCGAGATAACTAATAAAGCGATAAGGGGCCTCTCCGGGCTTCCGTAGGAATTAATTTGACTGTTCCAGTGGAGCAGAAATCTTGCAGCAGCAGAGCGAGCCGAGGCTCAGGTGATCCGATTGTCAGGAGAATTACGCTGAATATCTGAGTGTGTCTGAACGTGTGTGTGAACACGCCAAGTGGACTAATGTGTTCTGTTGAGTTCTGGCTCCATCTGGGATCCACAGAGACACACAGACAGCACCGCCTGAGGTCCGGCACACACGCTCAAACGCGCTGAAACGCACACACCTTCACTCCTCTACTTGTGTATCTTTTCATCTTTTCTTTCCCGTCTTTCTTTTTTCCCCCTTTGTCTCTCGCTCTTTCTCTCATGCCGTCGCCCCGGGCTGACACACAACAACAGATGGACTAAACTGAAACACACTCACACGCACACACACTAAAACACACACGCTCAGAGAGAGAGCTGCAGGCCAGTCAGCTGTCTGCCTGCTGCTGCCTCAGTGAAGCTGAGGCACGTACGCTTCATTCGGAGCTGTTTGAAAGAATTTAACATTAATATTCAATAAAGTGAGGAAGACAAGCTTTTTCAGACCGCAGCGACTTTACAAAGTTTCCTCGCAGAACAAAGCGGCAGCGATAACACGGAAACTGAACCTCTTCTCCCCCGCTGATCATCCACTCGCCTTTACAAACTGACACAACTTTATTAAAATTCTAGCGGAGATCCCAGAAGAGTCCGAAGATATAAACACACGTCAGGCTGAATTTAAAATAACGTACTGAGCATGTCGAATATTTCTGTTTGATTCAAAAGATGATGTCATGAATAATTGTCACTTTAAATTTCAATATTTCACAAAGAATCAAAGGCTTTAATAAAGGCCAAAACTCAAAATATATCTAGAACCTGGAGACAGAAAAGGATGTTTTTCCTTTTTAAGAGCAACATTTTCAAATTACAAACAAGATTACTGATTTTGTTGCTGTAAGTTAATAAGGAAACTGAAAATACTTTCTGACAATAAACAGTTCTGTCTTTCTCATTCCCACTCCTAAGTTGTCAAATATCACCGTTTATTCAGAGGAATTTCATGTCTGCACTGAAAAACATAAACAATTTGCTTTCACTAAAAAAAATAGTTAGTGTCTGGGCTGCCTTAAATGTTTAAGTTGACTGAATTTGAGAAAATAAGGTGAATCATGACAAACTTACCTCAACTTTTCTTAAAATATTATAGCAGCCTACTCAAACTTTTTAAGGTAAAACTATGGCTGTCAAATTATTTTTTAAAATCATGATTAATGGCAGATTGTCTACAGTTAATCACGATTGATTCAACTTTTTAATCACACGTTTATACTGATGTGAGCATCCACACAGATGGAGGATAATGTTCTGTAAACAGCGGCGCAGTGCACGCCTTACACACTCAACAAAAATGGATGTTGATGACTTGCAACTGTTGCAAGGAGGTTGAGGGGAAAAAAACAGAAAACAAGATGGATATGAGCTTACGAAATTCTGCAAAGACAACAGGAAATGGGAGAGTCAAACACTCTAGGAAAGAAAAAGAAAACGAAACAGTAAAATAGTCCACAGCTTCGTACATCTTATTTCAGCATAAAACCACGCATTTTGTGGTCCAAATCAGATGTTAGGATCTTTGTTGGATGTGTCGTCTACATAAGACAGATTCTGAGTTAGTATTTATATCGGTCATGAAATCTGTCTAGGACTGATCCAGATGCTGTTGTCTGCCACTTTCATTGTCATAGTTGTAGTGTTGATTCTGCCATCCACCTGAGTTGGAGCAATTTTTAAAACTATCTTTTTTAAGTTATAGTTATCGTTATAGTTCTTGGTGTGGACGTCCCTTTAGGCAACAAAAGCACATGAAAGGGTTTCGTAAAAAACATCAATGTTTGGCTCAACATTCACATAGGAAGCGAACCCTGAGCTCCCAGTGAAGGTCCCATGTTTGTTGGACCCATCCTCCGCCCATCCCGTCCACCCGACAGGCTACATTTTCGTTTCTGATCATTCCCAAGCAAGTTCTGCATCTATCAGGAGCGTCTTCTGGACATTAATTCCCAATGGACATCAGAAATAATGATGTCCTCAGGGAGTGTAAGACACATTGAATCTAAAAATATGTGCATCGTGACTTTTTGTTTCAGATTTGAGTGATGACCGAGAATGAATGCCGTAAAGTGGCCAAGTCAGCGTTTCAAGCTACAAAAACTCCCAGCTGTCTTCACTGAACCAGCATATTTTATTTCACATAGTGTCTTTGTCCCACGTGTCTCACCCTTTGGGACGGCAGCTAATGATTTCAGAACCTCTGTTTTACTCCATTAAATATAAAAAACCCTTTAAAGTCTCTATTACTGATGATCATAGAGGCCATTTTCCCACTGGAACCAAGTGGAATTATCTCAACCAATTAGTTGAACTCTGTCTGAGAAAATAAAATGTAGAGAAATAGAAATATGCCTTATTAAGAAAATTTATTGTTGCATGGTTCTTAGAGTCATGGAAAAAAAAAAACGGAAAAGTCATGGACTCTGCTGATAGCATTTTCCAGGCCTGGGACAGATTTGAAAAACAAATATACACTGAAAGTTTTGGATTTTTTTTTTTACAAAGAGGTGATCAGGGACTGTCTTAAATTTGAAAGTCCAACAAAACTTTTTGTTTTTACAGTTTCTGGCTGTAATAAATTGTGTCAATTTTGGTGATTTTAAACAGAACTTAAAAAATTAAAAATTATTATTACTATTTTTTTTAAATTAATTAAAAATTAAATTAAAATGGCGAAAATATTTTAAAGCAAAAAAATGCCAGAACCTTTTAAGGGAAAAAGAATCTTTAAAAAAATATACAAAATTCATTTAAAGTTGTATCCCTCCCAAGCCAAAATACAATACACAAGGCCCTCCATAGCGCTTAAAAATTATTTGACATGCTTCCCCCTTTTTGCACCACCACCGCTCCCCTGTTATAAATAATGAACAGTCCTGTTCTGAATTCATTATTTTTTAAATAATCTATATTTTAAAAAGCAGTTATATAGTAATGAAAAAGATCAGATAAGGCCTTTAAAGTTTGCCTTTAAGTAAAAATATGTATGAACCCTGTTTGAGTTTACATATCAAATGAGAAACATGAAGTTTCCTATCAGATCCGGCTTCTCTCTGTGCTTTTCTGTCCTTTAAAGATGCTCTGCGATCATCCTCTCCGTCTGTTTCTGTGCTGCCGGCACAAAGCAGACTGAAAATGAATGAAGATGTTATCGCCGTTATCTACTTCTGAAGTCTTTTAGCAACAATTTCTTTCTATGACCTCAGCACTGAAAGGTAATTTGGAGGTTGTTCTGCGGTTCAGAGGACGGGATGGATGAACGCGGGTCTCTTTAGGACACAGTCTCTGTTTCAAAGCAGTTTTGGGAAACAGCCAGAGGTGAGGAATTTATTTCCAGCAGTGAGCAAAGCAGAGCCAAAACCATCCAGGACCTCAGAGAGGAGTTTAAAAGGGATTATTTCCAAAGAGCTGGAGGACGACAGTCACAGATGAGACTCAGCGTCTCAGATCCTGAGGAGATACTGAGGTGAATTGATTTCACAGAGGAGAGCAGAAAGCCTCTTCAGCTGAGGAGACAACATCAGGTTCAGGGTTAACAAGCTGATCGCTGCTGTTCATCTCAAACAAAGAACTGCATTGAATTGTTTGTGGATGTGCTTAAATTGCTTTTTTTCTGACTTGTGGGGCCCGGGGTGGGGGGGGGGTGTCGGTTCAAAGCATCATTGCAAGCCGAAGCTGTAGCTGTTATTAAAATATGTTAGTCATCATATCTTTGATAAAATGGCGGCGAAGTGTTAGAATGCAGAATATATAACCTGCAGCACACATGATTTTGGCCTTTGCAGCCACATAACAGAGATAAAGCTCAACACTGTGATAAATATGGAGAAAAGGGAAGTTTTTAACGTCATTTGAGCATCACTGTCGTGCTCAAATGACATTAAAGCACATCCTTGAGAGTAATATTGCAATTATACAACTATTACCAACAAAAATAGAACTGTATAATTAAAATGTATTCATGCTTTGGGGCAATTAGCTCTCAAAATAAAAAGCTTTATGCGACTGTTATTTCTGTTTCCATTGAAATACACTTAGTCTGATTAATAATTGGAAAAACAATCACTCACATTAGTTGAATCCCACATGTAATGAAACCCTGATTACTACTCCAGCAAGTCAAACATAACACCCAGCAATGGACACATTGGAAATTGTATTTTAAAAATATAGTGTTTAAAATGGCAACCGTATTTTCAAATACGGCAACCAAACGGTGATGCCTTGTTTCCAGCTTGGCAACCACTTTAAAAGTTAGTGTTCAGCAAAAAGGGCTTATTTAAACCAAAATCAAGTTGTTTTTATGCTTGGACCTCACCAAACTGTAACCATAGCATTACATCCTAAACATATTGATTTTTCAACCCAATTTATTGCAAGTTTAACCTTTGTTATTTTAGACATCTCTAGATCTGAGAATCACCAAATCGATGCTGGACAATCTAAGTTGGAGCATGGACAGAAAAACACTTTGCAGACAGAAGAGAAACGAACTTTGACACACTGAAGGCTTGTCGATATTTGTCTGTTTGTTTTGGGAGTTGTGGGCGAAACTGTTTCTGATTCCACCCTGAACCCTTGTAGGGTTTTAGAGGATACTCTGTCCTGGTTTGTTGATTGATGGGAGCCTTCGCACTCTGTCAGATTTTCCTTAGTGTAGCAAAGCTTCAGGGGGTATTAAGGCTGCACATAAGCGATGTGCACAGGTAGCGTTCAGAGACATTCGCAAGGTTGTTTCTTTTATACTCGTACAGGGTGAGAATGTATTTTTTTGAACCCCCCTGCTGACAGGAAGTCGATCAACCGAACAGCTTGTGTGATCTGTAGCATTTCACGCAGCTTTGTTGGGATTTTGGAAGTGTGCAACCTTCAGTTCCCCATAACACCGTTTTTTATATCCACAGATACATTTTTGTGTATCTGCACGGGGAGCGTGATTCCAGCGTTCACTGGGCTTTTTGGAGGGAAACTATCAACGAAAACTGAGAATGATGAAACAACACGTGGAAAACCAAAAAAAAAATCAGATTTTAACCCTTTAAAACCTGGATCGATCACTTTTCTTGTGCTGCTTTCAGACGCCTTCACAGGAATTTAAACCTTTAAAATCGAAACCCGTTGTTTTGATTTATTTCCAAAAACGTGGTACAAAATATGTCACACAAATGTCAAGAAATTAGTAAAAGGTGACAAGAAAAGAGAGAGAGAGAAAAGTGTTATTGAAAAACATTTTCTGCCTAAAGCAAAAAAAAAAAACAACATTAATTTTTCTTGTTTGTTTTTGTTTTGTACTTTTCTTTTTTTTGCAAACTTTAATTTTTGGCTGATATTTTTTTTTTTCTTGTAAAGTTACTCATTGCCTTCCTCTTATGTTCTTGAAAAGAATCACAACAATTTCCTCAGATTTCTAAGGGTTAAGTCTTGCGTGATTGTCTGTGTGTCTAGCTAGTGTCACTTTAACATGAGCTCATTATGCACGACCACACACACACACACACACACACACACACACACACACACACACACACACGCTGTGTCTTTAAAAGCACCAATTAGAGACATTTAATCACTATACTGTCTGGAGGAGTTACACTCAGAGTTAATGTGACTCAGGCTCAGCTGGTTAACTAACCGCACAGAGCTGCAGCCTCACTGCTCAAATATCTACATTTCGGAGCAGCTGTATGTGAGTTCAAGCATCAATTTCAGTTTGAAAAGCCGCCTGCAACAATTTGAATACATGCAGCAATTTAAGATATAAAAATACAGCATCAAAGGGACACTGACAGTTTGGAAAAGTATGTCTTTTGGGCTGTTTTGATTTTGGTTTTGGCGACTTGACAAGCTGGAGACTCGGTCAGCCAGCTTGACTCCAGCTGAGACGGGCCAGTTCACACAAGTGTAACCTTTCCCTGAAACTGTCTTTTGAGTCATTGAACTGATTGAACTGAAATTGAAAAACTTTTAATTTGAAACTGAGCCAAACAATCCCCTGAATATAACACAACTTAAAAAGTTAATTAATTACGTACAAACTTTAATCACATCCTGATTAACACATTAATGCTGACAGCCCTGATAATAATTCAGTCTTCATTAACGCAGAAAACGCTCGCTCTTCTCTTTTGTCCCATTTAAGAGTCTGGACACGCTAACCCTTATACGTGAAATACCCAAAACAGAGGGTTAGGGTTGGACTCTCCATACAAGAGGCGCAGCTCTGAATGCCTTACAACAACAAAAATGCAACACAAAAGAAAAACGACAAAACGACAAAAAAAAAAAAAACGTTGGCGAAACGTTGGTGATAAACAAAATAGAAAAGTGAAAATAAAAAGAACAGAGATCAGTAAGAACATTAAAAATGAGAGAATATATATAAAATACTAATAACAAGACTTACATTTATTAAACGCCAAAAGATCAGCAAAAGATCTGAGAGCTTGTGAAGGGTTATAGAACGGCAGAGAGGCCGCTCAAAAACCATTAAAAGCTTTAAAAACAAGTAAAAGAACCTTTAAATCTATTCTGACAGATATTTGTAGCCAGTAAAATGTAGCTAAAATTGGGGTAATTTGCTCACTTTTTCTTGATTTGGTTAAAAGTCTGGCTGCACAACTCTGGGTAAGTTTCTCAGTCGTCTCTGTTTCAACAGGCCAGCAAAAAAGCATTGCAATAATCTAATCAATTTGAAATAAAACAAGAAGAAATAAACCTAAATCTTAAAAAAAGTGAAACTGCTGGATTAAAGATTGGATGTTCACCGTGCCCGGAGTGCATGCTGATTGGACTGTGGGTGGTTGAAGATGTCCCGAGGGATTAGCCAGTCGTAACGAAAGCAGAACTGATATGACATTAAAGCAAGTGGCAACCGTTAATGGTGAGGCTAAGACCCAAAAAAAAAAAGCTCCAATATATCTCCTTTAGGTCTTATTATCTTCTCATTGCAACAATGATTCTGAAAATTAGCATGCAGACAAACATTAGAGGAAGTGAAATGAACTGTTACAGAGCTGAACTCGCTTTGGAAAAAATATGTTTCTAGAGAGAGTTTGGCACTTTTCCAGTTCACTTCAATGCAGGCAGGTTTTCCTGGAGACAACAGAGGGCAAATGAAACTCTCTCTCTCTCTCTGTTCCTGTGTAAACTGAGTGTAACTCGTCCGGACAGCCAGTGCAGTGATTAAATGTCTCTAATTGGTGCTTTTAAAGACACAGAAGACAGAGTGTGAAGCTGCAGCAGCAGCTATTTTAGTGTCACTTCAAGACAGGCAGAGAGCTTGTTATGTAACACTCACACACACACACACACTCACACACACACGCTGGAGGATTCGCATACACACTAAAGGCTTGTGTACTGTATGTGTGTGTATATGAGTGTGTATGTGTTACTCTCCTGCTGTCAGATCAAAGACAACCAGCTGAACGAATGACAGAAAATAAATGAAAAAAACAAGAGAAAGAAAAGAGACAATAACCAGTTCAGGGGAAATGGAGACAGAGAGAGATCAAAATGTTTCCAAAAGATACACTGTAAGTACACAGACACCAGTTCACCTGAGGAAACACTGATCGATTGAGGTATTGATCGATAGTCTGAGTGGATCCTTCTGTCTCGGCAGTAATGAGGCTTCATGGGGTTTAAAACTAAACTTTTAAAACACCTGAGTGGACGTCTGCTCTGCGGTGAAGGGTTTCAAAACCTCGACAAACAGCAGCGAGCTCCGAGGAGAGGGAGGCTTTAAAAGGTAAACTTCACACGAAACAAACTGACAGAATTATTTTTACTTCTCTAAGGCCACGTCTCAGACTGGAACAAAGGACAGTGAGGTACAGGCGCTGTCTTAAAAACTTCAATCGAGACTTTACCAGACCAAATCAGAAAAGGCGTGTTTGTCTGGAACCTCTTAGTTTGTTCTGTTTTCAAAGCTTTAAAAGGAATATTTGCTGATTTGTAAGCAGCTCTGTGTCTCAGCAGTGTGTGCAGAAGAACAGTGTTCTGCTTCCCTTTACGTTTCTAGCACCTGGAGCTCCTCCCTCATGCTGCTGGCAGCACGGAGCGAGGTCGAACATCGTTAAGTTGCTTGTACTGCCCTCAGTGCAATGACACAGAGCTGGTTGAAGTTTCCCTGAAGGCCCAGACACACCAAACAGACTCAAAGAAACAAGCAACAGACCAGAGTTTACTTCTTTAAGGCCACATTTGTCCCTGGAATAATGGGAGGTAGGTACATGGCCTGACTCAAATTCAGTGTGCGATTAAGACTTGAATCTAGACTAACATCACGGGGCCAAATCAGGAAATGTGACTTCGTCTGGAACCCATTTTAAAAGGGGCGATATCAACAGCTTTAGACCAGAATGTCTCTGGATACAATAAGGTAGACCTACACCCAATCAAAGTAATAAAAACATGTGTTTGTTGATAAATTAAACTTTTACAAAATCCCTTTAGAAGTACGGCAAACACGTTTTCTTATAAACCAAAAGCTAATTTTCAACCAGCTCTGAGTCATCACAGTGTGTGCAGAAGAACAGTGCACATGCCGCTGGCAACACAGAGCAACGTCGTTCAACTGCACACACGACCCATGTTGTAATGATACAGAGTTGGATGAAATTTTCCAAAGTTTCCATTGAGACCCAAACACACCAAACAGACATCAAAGAACTACTGGAGACGAAAGGCAGACAGTTGCATTACCTCACATTGCATGTGTCTCAGCCAAAACGTTAAAAAATTTGATGAAAAAAACATGTCAGATTTAAGGTTTTTTTTTTTAATCTTTGACACAATTTCAGTGCTATTGTAAAGTATTATTATGATAATTTAATTATCATTTGACTTAGATGACCTTTAAGCTTAGGTTGTACAGATTTAGGGATATAGCACTTTTAAAGATATAACATGAGGAAATAACATTACAATAAGCAAAAGCACCGATGTAGGCACTGGAGGAGCATTCATTGTTTTTTTTGACTTATTGATCCGTCTGGCAGTCAGGAGGTGATGTATCAGAGTGTGTGAAATGTTAATGAAACTGGGCGAGTTGAATGTAATCATGGTTTATTGTTGCTGAGGTTTTGGTAGTTATGGTTTCTTTTGGAGGAATATTTGGAGCGATGTTCGGCTTCACGGATCAGCTTGTCATTGCTGAGCTGTGATTTGCTGTGTTTGTATCTCTCTGTGAGGATGATAGTTCTCTCCTGAAGGGATGTGAGGTTGGACTCACTGTGGAGGTAATGGGTGCTGACGTACTGTGGGAGTCTGTGTGTCATTTTTATTGCCTTGTTTCGGATGATTTGTGGTCTGTTGAATTGGTGTTGTGAGGCTGTGGTCCAGGCTGCTGCTGCATATTTAAACATTAATCTGATGTATGTCAGGTAAAGCTTGAAGATGATTTCAGGTGATGCACCGTGTGTGTGTGTGTGTGTGTGTGTGTGTGTGCTGTGAGTAGGTTGAATCTTGAGTTTCGTGTTTTTTTCCCAGGATGAGGATGTGGCTGTCTGTGTCCCGTTTCTTTGAAATGTAACTCCTTTGCCTCTTTGGTCAGGGAGAGGAAGCTGAGGTGGATCATTGGTTTGTTCGGCGTTTCTGGTGAAGAAGATGAGCTGAGTTTGGTAGAGTTGAATCTAAGGACGGAGATAAACTTGCTATGGAGCATTGGTTGTGCACTTCCTCAGAAATTACCGTGACTTGTCCACAAGATGCAGGACATGCAGTGGTGTAGTGGAGGATATATGTAAGTATACGGGGTATGCCCACCTTTTTTCCGTCCATCCATTTACAGCATACTCAGCTATCAGCCAAACAGCCACTGGAATATAGAGGAGGGTATTCCCACTTCCTCCTCCATTACCCTCCCATCTGCCCATAGTTGATTGGTTGTTGGTGGAACAAGAGAAAGGCGTGCTACATTAAGGGGCCTTACATAAAATCTGTGATGACGGCACAATCGCTTTTTCTGCCACGAGTTCCGAATTTACATTTGCTGCCTCCAAACGAGGTCATGTTTTGTATTATATTGTAATTTTTGTTCTTTTCAGTTTACATATCTGAGGATAATATTGATATTCCCAATGGTCTCATCTTTTTCTTTTTCCTTTTTCCTATGTCTTTGCATTTTCCACATTAGGTGACTCATTTGTTAGCTTGCTAAATTGGTAGCTTTGGTAGCTTCCACATAAACATCCCTTTTGCTACTGCCACTATATTTAGTATGTGCAAATATACAAATATTCTTGTAATCAATCAATATACCCCCAGATTATTGATAAGGAGGTGTGTCACACTGTCAGAGAGCTCTGTGTGTGTGTGTGTGTGTGTGTGTGTGTGTGTGTGTGTGTGTGTGTGTGTGTGTGTGTGTGTGTGTGTGTATGTGTGTGTATGTGTATGCGTGTGCGTGTGTGTGTGTGTGTGTGTGTGTGTGTGTATGCGTGTGTGTGTGGGGGGCAAAATCACAACTCTGCAGGTCCACAGATCAGTTACCATGACAACCAAAGTAATACCTGTAGGCAGGGGTGTGATTGTGATTGTGTGTGTGTGTGTGTGTGTGTGTGTGTGTTGGTGTATGTATATGTATGTGTGTTTGGTTTCAGGTCAGGTGTGTGTGTGTGTGTGTTAGTTGGTTGGTTGCCAGCTTGTTGACTCAAATTCTGTCTTGCAACAGAACCAAGGTCACACCACACACACACACACACACACACACGCACGTATGCAGAATCCAGGGTAGAGTTCGCTGGCCCCACACTGCCTCAGTGACCCACCACCTGTTGCCATGGTAACATCTTTCCCTTTCTCTCCATCTCCATCTCTGCATCCATCTGCTCTGTCCATCTTCTGAAATTTAAAATGTTATTTATTGGCAGAGAAAAAAAGATACTGTGTGTGTGTGTGTGTTTCCATAGCAGCTCAGTTGCAGTTACACTGACAGGGCGACGTGTGTATGTGTGTGTGTGTGTGTGTGTGTGTGTGTGTGTGCGTGTGTGTTACACTAAATTTTTTGGTAGATGCCTTTGTCATTATGAGTAAATGTATTGAAATCAGTTCTTATATTTTATATTTTTATTTTTATTTAATAAGAGTTTTATTACACCCACAAAGTTGCGTGAATGTTCTTGTATTGTTTTAGTCTGAGAACTCATCAGTCACTAACATATAAATGCAAACTGTAATAAAATTTAGTAAACTTCTGTAGCTTTTAATGTACATGTGATATGTGATCAGATTTCTTGTGCAGTGTTCGGATGCCTTTCGCAAGTATTTAAACCTTTGAAATGTGAGGAAATCAGTTTGATTTCTCTTTTTCTTTTAGAAACTTGGAAAATCGTATATATATATATAATTTTAGTTAATTTTCTGTTTCATTTTCTTAATTTTTTGTTGCTAATTTCAGGGAATATTCTTGCAATTTTGTACTGATTTCATGCTCATTTTTGGGTCATTTCTTGATAAGTTGCTCGTTGCCTTTCGTTGCTGTTGAAAGAAATCAACCCAATTTGCTCATATTTCAAAGAGTTTCATGTTTTAATCTGATGGAGGTTTTATCAAAGTTATTTTCACATTGGAGTTTAGGTTTTAAAGGAAACACAAGATTTACATTTTTTGACCTTTTTCAGACAATACTGAGGAAAAAAATGAGATATCTCCAACGTTGGGGATAACATAACATTAGTACGAGATAATATCTTGTACGTGGGAGATTGTCATACCTTAACTTTTTTTTTTTATCTGGGCCTTTCAAGGTTTCCATACTTTTCTGTTCCAACATGATAATGTCCTAATGCACAGAGCCTGGTCCATGTAAAAATGGTTTTTCCCAGTTTTATGTGGAGGTATTTGACCTCAACTCAATCCAAAATATTTGGGATGAACTGTGAGCTGATCATAAACATCAGTGTTGGACTCCACTCATAATCTTGTGGCTGAGTTTTAAAATGATATATAATAAACATACATCTGTGTACTATATAGAGCTCATATGGTGGATTAATGGTCAGACGTGATGCACAGGTTGAGGTAAAGTGCTGCGCAGAGAGAAACACACATGCTGATGTGTTTTATTAAAGTCTGAGCCTTTCGATCGCGGCCAGAATAAGACAAAGTCTGGCAGCAGCTGAGAAAAACAACACTCTGATGACGGTGCATTTACACTTAATCCAGAGGGTTTAAAGAAAGGCAGAGGTTGAGGACTTTCTCAGCCTACAGAGGACTTATTATGCACATTTATTCACACATTTATGTGCTGTGAAGGAAACACTGGCAGATGCTTTAAGTGTTTTATATGAAATACCTTTTACTAGGAGAGACGTTTCCCTCTGAGATCAATAAGGGAGATTTTTCTCTGCTCGCTTTTTGTTACTTGATTATTTGACCACATAAAGTGTGAAAATGCTACTTTTATTACTTTATCAATTCTTAGTCAACTGTTTGACGATCAGAGGGCGGAGTCAGCGGCCTCAGCAGCTCAGTGGGAGTGTTAGCGCTCAGTCACATCTGGCTGTGAGTGATTTATACTCAGCTGTGACTCATCACACACACACAAACATGCATGCAGTTGTATATCATATTGATTTGCATGAATTCCCTCGAAGCCCATCATCCCTGGGCTGTGAGACATGGACGGGACTCCAGGGAGCCACTTTGCGTTTCCGATGATAGCGAAGGAATGATCCTCCTTACTCTGCTTTACTCTGCTTTACTCTGCGTCTGATTGGCTTACCCTCCAGTCTCACTCCACTTGCCTAAACCCAAACAATCAAACCCATAGATGTATTAAGAGACCTGGATACAGCAATAAAGGTGGGACTCTGTTCATTCCCATGACAGTTGCTCAGAAGTGCATGAAGCAAAAAACATTTCTGGAAAATACTGCCTGCGTGAGCAGCATGTGAGCATTATGGAACCTGTGTGGGTTTTTTTGTTTTTTTGGTGCTAATGTTAACAAGTTAGAGCAGCCACACTGAGGGTGTGAGCAGCGCTTGTCAGGCTCAGCTGTGAAATGATTAACATTGCTATTTTTACTACCTTAATATGCATTTGTATAAAAGTTCTCATTACTAGAAGCCGGGAAAAAAGGGATCTGAATACACTATTCACTGCTGAAATATCTGACCCATTGACATTTCCTGGTTTTAAAATCCAGCCCAGTTGAATTTGTAATTGAATAGTCTTTCATTGTCTTTACATGAAAGAAGGTATTAGCTTTAGTCTTCTCAAGGTCTTTTCAAAGTCTTCCAGTCTATGGCATTAGATGACTGTCCTCTGACTGACTCCTTCTGGGTCTTCAGGTGGGTGAAGAGTTAAATCTTAGACCCTCATATCTCGGGCAGTGTGGGCACCAGTGTAGAGTTTGTTTGTTTGTTTTTGTTTTTTTCGTTGGTGTACTTTATTTTTGAGGCTTTGCTTAGCTTCCTCAGCACGCTGGAGGTTATTGTTGCAGAGTGCAGCACCCTCCAGGTCACCTTGTTGGATGCCGTGTGTTGCCCAGATGTCGAGGTCAACGTGGCAGATGTTTGCCTTCATGTTGCCTTTATGTCTTTTCTTTTGAACACCTGGGGCACAGCGACCTGTCTAAAGCTGGGACTAAAAAAGAGAGAGTCAGGCATGCAGAATCAGGAGAATCCCATTTATTGCCAAGTAGGTTTTCACATACAAGGAATTTGCTTTGGTGAATTATAAGTCCATTTCAGCTGCGATCCTGGACCTTGTTGATGAGGCGAGCTGCAGACGGGAAGTGTTTTAAAGAGTTATTGTTCAGAGTGGGAGGGGTCAACCACAATCTTTACTGAAACCTCAAGGTCTTGGAGGCGTGTCCTGGAGGGATGGCAGACTGCAGCCAATTGCCCTTTCAGCAGAGCGAATGTCATGCTACAGTCGGCCCTTGTCCTTGGCAGTGGCAGCAGCGAGCCAGATGGTGATGGAGGATCATGCATCCAGTCAGCCCGCTCTCATTACAAAGTTGTCAAATACTGCCACTTTTACAGTGCTTTTGGTGCTAGATCCTGACGCCAAATCCACCTTTCGCGTTCACTGGATGTGCCACTGGATGGCCTGAGCTGAGAACCCGGCCAGACAGAACCATTCACAGTGTTATTTTACACCGCCAGACAGCCGCTGCAATGGCAGCATGACAGGCGGATGGTCGGCATCAGTTGAGAGCGCAGCTGGACAGAACTTGTCGCATCCACATGATATACCACTTTACGGCATCAAGTTGAAACGCTGCTGGTATCTGTGTAATATAAGAAGCACGAGGGTGCCCATATGGCGGGCAGGAGTGGCGGTTTACGAATCCAAGAAACTCTAGACTTTTATGTGGGAGTCTGGTGTTCACTTCCTGTCTGAACATGATGTATTTTTTTCTACGTCTTA
Source organism: Plectropomus leopardus (assembly GCF_008729295.1). Taxonomy (NCBI): domain Eukaryota; kingdom Metazoa; phylum Chordata; class Actinopteri; order Perciformes; family Serranidae; genus Plectropomus; species Plectropomus leopardus. The sequence goes on from NC_056484.1 coordinate 3,228,160, forward strand.
CCATGTTTCTCTTGTGCCCAAACTTTATCATTCGTGCTAGCATGTGTGTTTGTGTATGTCCCGGCGCTGGTTTCTATGTCCTTTTGTTGACATCACGGCAGCAGCGTCCCAGAATGTAAACAGCAGACGCAGAAGGATATCTAGAGCGTAATATGTAGACGTCAAAGTTCACTGCAAAGTGACAGTATGTGAGGACTTCAGATGAAAATGCCTTGACAATGAACACTTTTAAAAATCTGCTGGATTTAAAGGTGTCTGACTCATGATTTGCATCTCTGACTTTCTGTGGCGAACCCTAAAACTGCGACTGTTTGTTGTTTGACATGCAAGAGCCATTTAATGCTCTGATAATGGCCTTTAAACCAACAGTAGGGCTGGTGAGTCCCTTTCAGTCTTGTATCTATGAGGCTTAAAACCACCAACATCTGAATCAGGGGCAGCGTAGTTGGACTGGCCTCCTCGAGGACGCTGGAGTTTGTGCTCTCTTCCTGCCAGCTGATTTTGAGGATTTTCCTGAGGCACCGCTGCTGCAGGAAAAAAAGGAAAAAATACAGCTGTAGTAATGACAGAGCACAGAATTGCCTCTCCTCCGAAGAGGCTCTTTGAATCCTGTCCAAACTTTTCTGCTGCAACACAACAACACAGACTAAAGGTACCTTCACAGATATTATATGTGTGAAACCTACTTAGAATTACACCTGATTCTGACTCTGACATAACGGGTTCAGTTCATTAGTGCTGATGTGAAAGCTGTCAGTCTCTGAATGAAGCTTTTCTCCTGTGAGATACTGCACACTTTCATCTCTTTAGGACTTTATTAACCATCCAAACGATCCAAAAAAGGCCCCATCGCTCTCCGGTTAAACGTATCAGTTTTAATATCAAGATTGTGAAAACTTTAAAGCTGTATAATATAATATCTCAAAGCCTTTCACTTTGCAGATAGAGCCTTTTAATTCCACACTCATTAGATTAACACGACAGTTTAATGAGTCCTCTTCACTCTGAGGATTATAAGGTTCATCTATCCAACCCTTCGTCAGAAACACTGTGTGTGTGTGTGTGTGTGTGTGTGTGTGTGTGCGTGTGTGCGTGTGTGACTGACATTTCCACACTGGAGACACAGACGTCACCACAAACCGACGCTCCCGATGTGTCGCTGTGCGGTTGGTCATTAGCTTCCTCCTCCACGGCCAAACGGACAAATTAGGACACGTGTCAACGGCCAAATTAGGACGTGTCAGAATCGTTGTAGTTTCCGTGGAGACTGCGTGGCCTTAGCGTGTCCTGGAAACGTGTTCTGAAAGAGAATAGAGCGACAGCAGAGAGGGGGAATTAATCAATTTATTAAAACGTAATTACATTAGGAGGGAGAGAGAGTTTGAAACATCCAGGTTGAAGATTTTTGATCAGAAAGTCGTCTGTTCAGATTCCCATCAATAACTGATCTCTAACCTTCTGACAGAACTGGTTTTACTGGTGATCCTGGCGCAATATGGATCCATCTGTTCTCTCTCTTTACTCTGCTTTAACAAACACACACAAATCCTCTTCCTCCTCAGTGTGTGTTAATCAGATCTCAGCGGACTCTTTCTCATGGGACAAATTCATTGTTCCGACTCTAAAGAAGTGACTGTAAGACAGATGAGTGTGTGTGTGGGAGAGTACAAGCGTTTTTAATCAAGGAGAAAACACGTCAGGCTAAAAGAACGTTTACATAATCAGGAATAAATAATGTATTTTTAGGCAGAACAGTTCCTGCATGTGTATCATAATGTAGAGTGTACTTTGTGTGTGAATGTTTGAGAAAACTGAGCTCTTGAAAAGCAGCATACATTCACTCTGAAATCCTTCAATCCCAGTCCACAGTTGACATGTGAACCATCCAGGAAAACATGTTTGCCTGCAGCCAAAGTGATGCAATAACTCGAGCTCAAGTTCAATAAAAAGCAACACACGCAGGCAATGTATGACGCACCTCAAAACTTCTGCACCCACTATTTTTTATGCCTCAGCGCCGGCGATGGCTGCGGCCAGAAGCATTACGTTTTCAGGTTGTCCCATTCTTGATAGCTCAAGAACATGCAAATGTCCACCTATACTTGGTCACAGGTCAAAGGTCAAGGTCGCTGTGACCGGCAATTTAACTCATTCTTGTGAATGCAGTATCAAAAGAACATCTTGAAGGGATGTCTTTAAATCTGACTCAGATATTCACTTGGACGATAACCTGATTATAATTTGGTGTTCAGAGGTCAAGGTCACTGTGGCCTTGCATTCATCTCATTCTTGCTAACAAGATATCTCAAAAACACACGACAGAAACATCCTCTTAGTCTTAATAATGAACCGATCAGAATTTGGTCGCCAAACATCAAGATCACCGTGACCTGTTGTCCGTCTCATTCTCATGAATGCAATATCTTAAGAAGGACCTAAAGGACTTTCCTCAAATTTGGCACAAACATCCACTTAAACTGAAGAATTAACTGACGGATTTTGGTGGTTGAAGGTAAAAGGTCAAGGCCACTGCGACCTCGGAAAACTTTAACATCCTATAACTTTACAGTTGCATTTAACTACCTAAACAGGAAATTAGACAGTTGCTGTAAAAGTGTTGTGGAAATCGAGCTTAAACGTGGATCGTCTGTTGTGGGCAGTTATAGTCTTTCTTGTATCAGTAACTCTAAATTATATAATCATTCATTATGATTCCTTTGGTTTCTGTTGCTACGGTCCTGTTTTGTGATGAGATAAAAGCACGTAGACAGCTGCTGTGATGTTTGTGAGGATGTGTCAGGCGTATATTACACCATCATCGTTATCTTTATCTTAACCATGGTAACCACCTCTTACTATATTTAAATCCCATCAGCAGCTACAGTCCATTTTACATTCAGCTTCAGGAAAGCGTCTCAGGGGAGCTGTCCAGTGCTGAAAGTCTTAGAGAATAGATTTTATTCTTAAATGTATAAAGACTAATAATGATAATAATGAACAGCAGCTGGTGTTTCCTTTGTCTCCAGGCTTGTATTTGAGGTTTGGCGGTTAACCTCAGTTAACACGTTCACATTTACGTTATTAAAGACAGAACTGGTTCAGCCTGGAGCTACATACACACCAGTGGACAGCACTTCAGCTGAATACTGACATCCTCATAATGAGCCTGATCATTAGCCTGCAGGCTGCTTGGACAAAGGAGGATTAGCTTTATAAGTGGATTAAATCACAGTTAATCTTATAATTGTACAGCAGTGATGACATCTTTTTGTGGTCCGACCTGGATTTGGTTCATTGTGCTCGTGTTCAAATGGCAGATTTATAGTGGAGGTTCTGTATTAGGTTTTTGATTAGATATACTGATGGGACTTACTGTACGCGTTTAATTTAACCAGATAAATCTTGTAATTGTACAGCAGTGATGACATCCTGTTCCAATCATCTTGTTAGCTCATCTCGAGGATTCAAAGAGCAGATTTTTAATGAATGTTTTGCATTTAATAGACTGATGGAACCCACAGATTTAATTTAACAAAATATGTTTTTTTGTGTGTAATTGGAAAATCACTTTTAGTCAAATCAGGATGTTGGCCCCACTTAGGCTTACAACTGCAGATTTCCAGTGGAAGTTCTGCTTTCAATTAGAAAATAAAAATTATAGTCTTACTCACTTACTTCCTTTAACATAAAACAAAAATAATGTTGCACAATAATAATGCACATAATGTTACATTATAAGTTTATGGCATAATTACTGTCAGTTGGATGTTTGCTCCACTCATGGTTCAAACTGCAGATTTCAAATGGAAAATGAGACATTTGGTGCTCAAACATTGAATTAAAAATACTATACTTAATTAATCTTTTGGTCCAAACAGGATGTTAGCTTACTTAGGCCTCAAACAGCAGACTTTAAATGGAAGTTCTGTTTTTTTTTAATAGTAGTAAATAAGACTAAATGTATTTTCAAATTTCCTTTAACAGTAAAATATTTAATTAAACTTTGTTTGTGTCTGTGAACTATTGTTAATCTTTGTGACAGGTGGTAATTGATAAAGATACTCATCTTTATCAATGTATTAACTCACATTCCCATTAGAATTATGCATTAGTTTTTTTCAATTAGAAAGTATGACTTATGGTACTTTTACATACATTTACTTACATACATTTACTTAACAAAATATAGTAATACACTGCTTAACTGACCAACACGTTTCAGATAACATACTGTAGCTATATTTTGGTATGGTGCAGTAATGTGTTGCCATAAGTATGCGGATATAAACTCAATTTGCTAACATCAGAGTGTGCAGCACAAATAATTCAGTACAGCAGAAAAACTGCCCCAGGTACCAAAAATCTCAGTTTGTGTCTTATTGACAGGAGATGTTTTTATTCGACACACAAATCTCAAACGCTCAGCGGAGAAATTCACGTCACGTCAGCAGGTTGTGACTAATTAAAAAACAGTGACTCCCGTGGCTCAGTGGAAACGTGAGCTGTAGTTTTATTCCGTTTTTATCTTTTGTATCAATCTCTGCTGGAATAGAAATGTTATTATCCATAAAAAAAATGCTTAATTAGTGAGCGCTTCTCATGACCCCGTGCAAAAACCTGCCCTGATATTGTTTTGAGGTGCCTTTCGGGGCAGATCATGACTCGACATCCACATTTATGATTTGTTTTATGTGATAATCTAGTGAGTGTGTTGTTTTGGACTTTTTTTGTGTTTGTATGGAGGAAATATACGACTGACAGAGTTCAGTGTAAAAAAAAACAAAAAAAAACACAACGACGCCAAATTACATTTTGAGTTTAATTACCAGATTAAATTTTCCTGCTGACCGTGTGTGTGTGTGTGTTGTGTGTGTGTGTGTGTGTGTGTGTGTGTGTGTGTGTGTGTGTGTTGTGTGTGTGTGTGTGTGTGTGTGTGTGTAATCCTATGAACCAGGCTAATTAATCATCTGTATTAGCTCTTTCTGTCTCCCTGCAGTGTTTTTGTTTGAAGTGGATAATTTATTACTACAGAGGCTGTTTGCACAAACTTCATTAGAATATAAGGAGCCATAAATCATTCGATTATTCTGTCTACCTGCCCCTGTCTGTCTGTCTGTCTGTCTGTCTGTCTGTCTGTCTGTCTGTACGTCTGTCCGTCTGTCCGTCCATCTCTTTCTAAATTTTGTTATGTTCATGCTTTGCACATAGTGATTGGCTGACAGGAAGTAAATGTCCATTTGAACCAAATCTAGAAGCATAAATACACCTTTTTTTACCCCCTTTGTACCTGTAACCATAGCAACCTACTTATTAACAACCGCCAGCTTGGCCACACTCTCTAACCTCCATCATTATTTTAAAATGGGGCCAAAAATAAATCACGACTCCTTTGTCAGAGCTGCAGGCTTCAGATATGTTAATGAGCATCCAGCCAGCCACCATAATAATGACTTTATTAATATTAATAGTGATTAAGAACCTTCTTTTGAAGCATGGCAAAGCATGCATACAATGTAAACACTTTGTTATGAACCACAGTCTCTGGGGAGCTGTCTGCTGCCGAGCCTGAAGGCCATACAGGTTATTATGTTTCTGTACCTCTGAATCGCTGCTCACTCGGGTGTTTCTGGTCTTGTGTTTTACTTATTGATGCATTAGATGCATTTGTATATCAATAACTTACTCTGTGTTATGTTTAATTCCTGGAGAAAGCGTTGTTCCTCTTGCATACCTCCACAATCAACGAAGTATCCAAAAACTGAGAAAATCCCCAATAAATTAAATTCATAGGGATCCATGTTTAACAGCAAAACTATATCAAACCATCCGTTTATAAACTCTCATACAACTCTAGTTTATGTCTTATTTATGCAGTCACGTGCTCAATACTTCCCAAACAGACAGACCTTTCTTACGGGGATAAGTTTCATTGAGAAAATGAAAATGAAACTTATCTTTGCTCTCTTTAAAGCCAGACTCAGTTGGAAAAAAAATAATAGTAATTTTACCTCAAATGTCTAATGCTGCCTAAATCAGTTAGTTTCTTTATGTTATTGTATGAAACAGGTGAATCTAAACTAACCCTTTAAAAAACCAAAGTCACACAAGAACACAAATAATAACACACGTCCTAAAATCTTAGAAACATCCTAAACTCCTAAAAACAAACTGGAATCCAAGAAACTTACAAAAATCAGAGAAATATCCTAAAATCCTACAAACATCATAAAATCCTGGAAAAGTCTAATAATCCTAGAAACATTTTAGGAATGTCCTAGAATCTGTGAAACATGCTAAAATCTGAAAAATGTCAAAAGTCCTAAAAATGCCCTAAAATCCAAGAAATGTCCTTGAGTCCCTGAGACGTCATAAGATCCTAGAAACGTCCAAACATTCGAGAAACATTCTAAAATCCGAGAAACACTTTTAATATGAGAAATCCTCCAAAATCTTAGAAACATCCTCAAATCCTATAAACTTTCTAAAATCCTTGAAACATGCTCAAATCCTAGAAATGTTTTAATATCCTAGAAACATCCTAAAATCCTAAAAACGTGCATGGGGCTGCTGTGCCGGGCCCCTGGCCTCCTGTCATTTTGCAAAAGTGGCCCCCCAAGCAAAGCAAGTCTAGTGTCTTTGGTCTCAGCCCATTCTGCGGTGCGCTGAAGGACCGGTGACACCGGCAGGTTGTCGGCCTTCATGCGTCGCGCTTTGGTGCAATTATGGACGAATCTGAACTCAGCGGAGTGACTTCAGAGCTCATTAGAACCTGCGACGGAGAAAACTCAATCAGGAACATTTTTCACAACTCTGAGCCAAAACTCTGTGGAAGAGTAATCGGAACACCGTCGGAGCCTTTGTGCTGACTTTACAGCATGACGCTAAAACCCCCAAAGACTGGTGCTGGGTCAGCCGAACCCAGGCTTTCGTTGAAGCGCAGAGCGCGTTGGAGGAAACAGATGGCGGAGTGAAAGAGTGATTTGTGTGACAAAATGTAAAGAGAAATGAACAGACGGAGATGACAGAAGAACGAGAAGGAAAACGAGTGGTTGAAGAAAAACAGATGGAGAAATAAGAGTGAAAACAGAGAGAAAGACAGAATAAAGAAGTTATATAAACAGCCCATCTGCTGGTTAATGAGATTGACTCTGCTGAGAGAGACGGCGATGTTATCATCCGTCTCTAACATCCTCACTGTTGAACGACTCGTCACACCGTCAGGTGGAGATCTGACGTGACTGTGAAGCCGCGTTCAAACACACTTTCTCACGTAAACACAACGAAAAGAGCCCGCAATTTTCCCAACTTCTCCGCTCGCCGTGACCATGGCAACCACACTGAAAATAACAGTCATTCATTTTACTGTTAGGTGAGAGCAGTACATTGTGTGACAGCTGTCCACCAGTGATAATGGCTGTCGGGCAACATCAGCCTCTCTATTGAGTCATCTGCTCTGCGCCCACAGACAGCGTTAAAGATAATAGTTAGCTCAAATTGCTGCCTTGGGTGTCCTCACTTCGCTTCCTGTCTCAGACTCGCCATCCTCATTTACATTTTATTATTCAAACACCGTTAAAAATTTGACAGACAAAAAACCACAGACCCCGGGTGTGCAGAATCTGATAAATATTTTAAATAAGTGTGTTTCCATCTACATGTTTTTGTACACATTTTTAGATTTTTGGCATCAAATAACCTCTCGAAGAACCGATCGCAATGTTTTTACACTGAGGTGAAAAAAAAGAGTATCGATAAAAGTAAAATGCAACAAAGTTTATTTGCATAAAGTACATTTGAAGCCTCTGATGGCAGCAACAGCAGATCCGTGAGAGTGATGAGACCGTAACTGGCACTGATAATTGTCGTGTTGATTCAGACTCTTCTGTGATTTTTAATGGCACCTGTCTTACGAATCAGCTCCAGCATTTTGACGAACTAAATAACTAACTAATATAGAGGGTGAAAACACTTTTATTCGAGTTTTCTTTTGCACAAATTTGCACTAAATTTGAATGTTTAACTATTTGTAACATTGGCACATTGATTTGATTTTTTTTTTTTAGAAAAAAAACAAATAATAAAAAAGGGGAAAAAAAGTCCAGAAAAGGATATTTATAATTAATATAATAATTATAATTAATTAATTCATAATTAATTATACTTTTTTTCAAATTTTCACTACCCTTTTTGGTCATTTTATTGTTTACTTTTTCTTTTGCTTATTTTCAATTTTTTTTTTTACTTTTTACTATTTTGCTCATTTTTGAGCCATGTCTTGTTAAGTTGCTCATTTCCTTTTCCTTGTGTTTTTGAAAGAAGTTAAACCAATTTGCTAAACTTTCGAATGGTTACATTTGACTCCACATCTCATCATCTGGGCTGATCTCACTTTTTTTTTTCTGAACATAAGAACTGAGGTTTTTTATTTTCATCATACACACCCCTCCCTCCAAGAATACACATTTTTTTCTCTTACCTGTAGTGCTATTAATTAATCTAGATTTTTTTTGGTGTGAGTGTTTCATAAGTTTGATTTTTTTTAACATTGGGAACAGATTGCGCAACAGTCCGACAGGATCAACAGCAGAAGTCGTGGATAAAAAGCAGTCGCATGTCTCATAATCCAATCAGAAACCGATCTGCAGCGTAAACAGGAAGTGGCTGCAGCATCACGTCCTGCAACAGAAGTTCTAAAAATAACATTTCCAACAGAGCGGGCAGCTGATGAGACTAATCAACTCATTTATTACGACTAATTAAAGCTTTCCAGGTGTGTTATGATACTTTAGTTTAAAGGTCGTCGCCGCTCGGCTGTAAAAATGTTTTTCAGCTTTTTATCGCTGCGGGAAAATCAAAGGCCTCTGATTGGACGGGGCTGGCAGGGGGCCAAGCCAATCAGCCGCCCCGGGCGATCTGATGGTCACTGTCCTCTGAGTCTCCTCTATACACACACACACACACACACACACACACTATAGATTTTCCACTTGTGCAGCGAGAGAGAGAGAGTTTGCATCAGGACTGAACGCTCAACATCTGTGTGTGTGTCTGTGTGTGTCTGTGTGTGTGTGTGTGTGTGTCTGTGTGTGTGTGTGTGTGTGTGTGTGTGTGTGTGTGTGTGTGTGAGAGAGAGAGACTGCAGCCATTTCTCACCTGTTGATGTTTACAACATTTGGAATAGATATATCTATTTTCGTACATAAATGGAGTTTAAATAAGCCCTTACAGCGTTTGTATCTTATCAAGAAATTGGGTTCATACGATATTAGCCAAAAACATTTTTGGAGATTTTTTGTACAGAAGTCTTGTGACAGTTTTAATTTTTAACTTACATATAGTACCGGCATCTGGTAGCTAAGAACAAAAAATAAACTTTCCAGAATTTCAAACTTGGCCGGTACAATTTTTAGAAAAGAGCAAAAACAACTAGGATATATCCTAAAAATGTAGCTTATCCTATTCTTCCTTTTTTACATAAATCATAAAACTGAAGATGTTAAACAAGACATATGAACAATAAAACACACATTGCATAAATAAATAAATGTACATTCTAGATATTTTATTGAGCAACCAATCAAAATATTTGTTGTTTCCAGCTTTTCAAAAGTGAGAATTCGCCACATTTTACCATTTCTAACCATTTGGACAATTTGAAAAATGAAGTTAAAGTGATGAATAAGCCAAAGTTTACATAATGCAGAAACATATTTGTATATCTGTGTACAATTTATTGGCTACAAATATCCAACAAAAAAAACTGTGTTGGGCGTGGACTTTGAAAGAAGCGGCAGGCAGAGAAAAAAGACTATATCGAGTTGCATGTATATGAGGATAAATATGATGCCATATTTTGAAATTTAAAAACCAACAAAGAACTTTAAAATGTTTAAACTTGTTATTGAAAGCCTGAAATCTAACAATCTGGTTTTACAAGATTAAAAGTTTTGAGGGCTTGTATAATGATTTGATAAAATGAAATTTGAGTATTTTCTGAGAGTTTTCCTTCTTCACAAATGCAACTGTCTTTTTAAAGTGTTTTACATTTATAGAGTTTCAGATTTGTCACTTTTCTGCTGCTGTATTTAGTTTTTTTCTAGGTTTAAAAACCTTGTAAATCAGAGATACCCAACTTGCTTTGCTTGGGGGCCACTTTTTGCGAAATGACAGGACACCAAGAACCAGTCGCAGCCGCCTCATACATTTACTCAAGAGTGTTTCTTGGATTTTTGGATGTTAGGGTCTTAGCTAGGACCTTTGCCATACAGTGCAGGGGGCTTTTCCACTGTTACTTTTTCAAGGAACAAGCTCTATTTTGATGCACTTTGGTACTCTATGTATACTAAAAGTACGAAACAATTCCCCAGTGTCAGTCATTGAATTTTTACTATGACCCTATCAGGCCCCTATCAGGGGCCAAATTTGTCCCACAGGCTGTATGTTGAGTATCAGTTTTGTAAATGGTAATCTGAAAACTGGTGCACATACAAAAGTTTTGAAACTTGTGTTTCAAAAGGGCAGATCTTTATTTAGAAAACTTGCTCGTGTTGCAGACTGCTCTTTCAGAGCCGAGTTCACAACAACCACTCATCACAAATTTGACGACAAAGTTGCGAGCTCGCAAGTTGCATGATTTCTGGCAGCGTTGTCTCACAGCTCTGGTCTGATTAATTATGTGTTCAATTATGTAATGTTCACACCTAAACTACATACATCTCTCATTCTTGCTTATTCTTTAAATACATTGTTTTATATGTTTTCATTCCATAGAAATATGGGAGATGTAGGATTCGGTATTTGGAGTTTGAGTCATAGTAGAGAGCAGAGGGGAATATGAGACACTGCAGGACAGAAATGCCAGACTGTAGTTTTTAGGTCATTGAGAAACAGTGTGTCCTCAGCAGTCTGTTCACCAGAGAACAAACAAGCAACTTTATATTTCAGTAAAACAGTGAAAAGTTCTGCTCCTCACAGATCTCAACATCAAGTCATTTTATCAACAATTTTTAATGAGGGCCTCTTGGAAAGAGTGAGTCTTTATTTTTCTGGGTATAATTTTGGGATATTTCATTTATTTACCCATTAATTAAAAATACACTATGCAGACAAAAGTATGTGGACGTTACACCCGTATATGTCTGCTGTACATCATCTAAAACAAGGCTGTTTTTAACTACATCCACTACAAAAAGTCTAAAAATAAAAAATAAATAACAGGAAAAGTGGTTTCCTGCCGGCACCCTACAACAATTAGACAGACATCAAATTTTTTTTGGAATGAAAATCAAGTTAACAATATTTGGCAGATATATTTGGCATGATACGCAAACATTTGGCATCAGTTAAGAACGCTGCCAGATGGAACCTGCTGCGGCAGCATAATACGCCACTGGACAGCGTCAGTTTGAAACGCTGCCAGTAACTACGTAATATAATGAGCGTAACCTGTGGGAGGGTTTGTGGATGGAGTTAGGTGTTCACTTGCTGTCTAAATGTGATGTTTTTTTCTACACCTTACCATGTGTGCCTCTTTTGCCTAAACCTAAACACTTGTGCCAGCATGTGCGTTTGTTGACGACTCGAAATTGGTTGCCATGTGGTATTGTTGCCTAAACAACCACATGCAGCGTAATCCCACCATGTGCTTGTGTTGACGTCACTGTAGCGTCATCCTGCAACATCGACAGCTGACACAAAGGATGGCTAGAGGGAAATACGTAGATGCAGAAGTCAACTGCAAAGTGGCGATATGACATGACTTGGGATGAGAAATGAGTTTTGAGTTTGATTGGCAGGCATTTGATTATGGTTACTAAACAACAAAACCTAAAAACAACAAAATATATAACATTATCTGCTGCAAGTATTCTACATCTGATTGGCATAAAATGTCCCGACATTAAATTGTCGTCACCTGACTGAATAACCTAAATTCAACCAAATATTAACGCCTAACCATGTTGGTGTATTTTCTTTAAACCTGCATGTCATACACAAGATGTCCACATACTTTTGACAGAGTAATATTTCTGATGAAATGTATCGATCACGTTTCTTTCTCCCCTGAAGTTGAACCCTTTCCGTTTTAAACGACCTCCTGATGTCTCCTTTAACACCACTCTCAGGACAACCGTTACACTTTGAAGCTGCACTTTAAAGAATAGCTGAAGCATCAGTTTGTAATGTATTCTGTGCAGCACTTTCATATTATGGGGTGTAATGAACATTTCAGCCTCTAGCAGCACTTGCTGTTTGTTATTTGTGTGCTGTAGTTTGGCGTCTCTCTCTCTCGCTCTCTGGTTGTCTGGTGGCTGTGAAGCCGTTTTAACATTCAGAGTGTCTCCTCTGTTCTCTCTTCTCGTGTCTGTTGAATATGGAGCAGCTCTTATCTGAACGAGCTAAAGATAATTGGTGGACAAGTGGAGCTCGACCGCAGAGAGGGAGAGAGAGGGAGGGAGGTAGCCGAGAAACACAGGGACAAAAGTCAGAGTCTGGATGAGACTGAAAATAGGTGATTTATCTGTGATGTGTGTGTGGTCCGAACGCTGAGAGAAGACAAAGAAAAACATGACAGTGAGCAGAGGCGCAAATCCTCTTACTCAAGTAACTGCAAAAAAAAAAAAAATACTCCGAAAATAAACTCCATTAAGAGTGAGAGTTTCCTCATTAAACTTTTAGAGGGGCTTTCCCTCCACAGAGAGGAAACACCAGCTGACGTCTGTAGGAAACACCATGCCGCCTGGATTACTTTTTTTTAATACCTATAATAATCCACAGATAATAACCCAAGCATGGTTTAAGTCGTCCATTATGGGAGTAAAAACAAACAAACCCTTTTGCTAAAGCTAGCAGCCTCAATGCTTAAAAACTCGAATCGACAACAGTTTTCTTGTGCTGCACTGAAACACCTTTCACAAACATTTAAAGCTCTGAAACTGGAGATTTTTTTTAAATATGGGAAAGATAATTAGCAACTTAGAAAGAAAAGTCCTGCAAATTGTAAGTTGCAGATTAAAAATTACAAAATAATAATAGTAAATATTCTTTTGTTTTGTTTTTGTTTTTTACTAATTTCTTGCTAACATTTGGGTGATATCTTGTTAAATTGCTCTTGTGTTCCTCCATTGTTTCTGAAAGAAATCAAGGGATAAGCAGTAAGCAGTTTTTCCAGGTCTTTTTTTTTTTACTTTTTAAAATGTTATTATTATTATTATTATTATTATTATCATTATTATTATTATTCAATCACATAAAATCACATAATTTTTCTTACCCTTCTTTTTTTTTTACTAATTTCTTGCTAATTTTCTTCTTTCGTTGCTCATTGCCTTCTCACCATGTTTTAAAAAGGCATCAAGCCAATTTGTTCAAAATGGGTTAAAATGAAGACCATATAGACTGTGTCTGAGTCAAGATTGTCTTTTTTAAATAGAGACATCCGTCTTTCCGTGCATCATGGAGGAGGATACAGCAGCCGGGGCTGAAGCAGAGTTTACTCGACCTTTTCTTTTTACCTCCATAACGCTGGATTTGAGTCTCGAGTTGACCTGACTTCTCATATTTTCTGGCGTTGACTCAGAAAAGCTGCAGGTTTTTATTGGCACATCCATCCCTCTGTGTGTCTGCTGTGTGTTACGGCCTTCATATGACGGCGGGCTGCTCGTCATGACTGAAGTGTGTTCAAATTTTCATGGTTCTGTGAAGACGAGTCAAAAGTATTGAAGTTGCAGAAAGATTGAGGTTTTTGGAAAAATGGAAACTCTGATTCAAGTCATGAAGCTTTTTCAGTATTTAATGAAATCTTTTCCCTGACCTTGACTAGTTCAATCTTACCACCCAACAGGAATTTAAATTTCTTTCAAAGATGTGGAGAAAAAAGTCATTAAGCAACTTGATGAGAAATGTTGTACAATTGCAAGAAATTTGTAGATTTAGATTTTTAAAGCTAGGGAAAAGGTCTAGGGGAAAAAGAAAAAAATAAACTATATTATAATTATCATAATTAATAAAAATTGTTACAAATTTAAAACTTTAAAGCACTTTTTCCAAGTCTTGTTTGCCTTGTTTTTATTTATTTTTTTCTATTTTTTAAGCTAATTGAAGGTAATTTTCTTGTACTTCTTACCAATTTCTTGCTACTTTTTGGATCATTTTTTTCTTCAGTTGCTCATTTTCTTCTTCCCATGTTTTTGAAAGAAATCAAGCCATTTTGCTCAAGTTTCAAATGAAATAAACAGTAATTCTAGCATGTTTATAGCCAGCATATTTTCACATTTAACTGGGTGAATTACCAGAGATGGTAACTGTTGAAACAGTGGAAAGATGAACCAAGACGGCTTTTGTGGGTTTTATCTTTGATGAATAAGGTGTGTTTTATGATAGTAAAATTACTGTTTAGTTTGATGGAGTCTTGTGGGTTTGGTGATGGCAATTTTTAGGGTTGTTTCTTGTTAAACAAACAAAAAAAATCTATCTCTGTAGGGATCCTTTCCATAATGTTGTCACATGAAATAATAATATGAGCCTGTCAGTGACAAAAACGCTTTTAATGGACAAACCCTGACGATGTAAACATGAGTTTCACTGCTGTCAGCTGCAGCGCTCTCTCTAAATACTGGACCAATTTCAAAACATTTTGTCTCCATTAGTCATTTAGACACAAAAAACATGGAAAAATAGGAGCCAGTTTGATAAATACCAAAGTTACTCTCTCCCAATACGGACACAAGTCCCACTTTCTGCAGCATTGCCAAATGAACATAACCCAAATGCCAATTTCCCTCCAAAAATATTTGACAAAGCGAATTTGCAGTGTTTTTGTAGAAGACAGGGTCTCCTCCATCCCTACCTCGTCAATTATTTTATATGAAAAGACATCTTGTCATTGTAGTTTTTAACAACAGCTGTGAAAAAACAATATAGACAAAATTAATTATTTTTTTATCCGGGCGTTGGGCTTTGAACTGACAGAGATCCAATCTAAAATCTGTCCGCACAGATTCATTATCAACTCAATTAGTCAGTCTGCCTGCTAACCGCTGACACATCCAAACGCACACACACACACACACACACACACACACACACACACACACACATACACACATATATATCAACACAGCCATTCCTGTGGGTCTTTTCTTCTGATACTGAAGCAATTACAGGCTCCATCCAGGCACAGTGACAGCATCATGTTTATATCATTTATCATGACTCAAATCAGTAGAACTGAAGCAATGTAAAAATACAACACACACACACACACACACACACACACACACACACACAGAAGCCTCTGCTGCACCCTGAATCCATACAGCACTGTGTGTTATGTTGTCTAATGCTGCCAATTAGAGCTAGTTGTTGGAGTGTGTCGCTGACTTGTCAGACACTACAGAGGGATGCTGCCACGCTGGAATCACTGACTTTCTTTGTAAACTGTGCAGCGGGAATGGGCGTAATTGTGGCAGGTCCCATCAGCGGTGTGCGGATTAACTGAGCAGGTGCATCAACCTGTTTCCAGACAGGTATGAAGGATGAGTACAAAGTTTGGATCTACAATAACATTCAATTCAACCACCTGGAAAATGCACAAAATGACTCCAATCAAACTGGAGTCAGGTATTAGGAAGGTGCATGGAGGTATTTTGAGGAATTGTTGTGTTTGTCAAAATTGCCAGAGCTTTAAAGTGGTGGTCAAAAAATGAAATAAAAGTGAAATTTGGTTCATTAACAGACAGCAAGTATTTGTTTCAATGCATCACTAAACCTCAAACATTCAAATTAGTTCAAAGGTAGAGAAAGGTGGCGCTTCTTCAAAGCTAATGCCTGCAGAGCTGCATAATTTATTATATTTCCAACTGAGCTAAAATTCATTGCAAACTAGAGATTTTTGTTTTTGCGGTTGTTTGAATAATTCATATTTTAGAGAAATACTTTTAATTTGGTTTTCATGGGTTTAAAAAATAGTGATTTGTTGTTCAAATTTAATATAGTTCGGGAACTTAAAATTGATTAAACAGGAGCTGAAATATCTTTTAACCCCCTAAGTATGGGTCAGACTCCAAAAGAACTGGATCCTACACTTCCCAGAATGAAACTCAGAGACACTTTTTAAACATGGGTAAACCCACTAAATATGAGTGATTGGCTGTATTCCCACTGCTACTGAGTTCACCGCTGGAGAGCTAGTCTGCCTTTGTGTCAGCTGGCGTGTGTGTATGTCTTGTTGGTGTGTCCGTGCGACGTCATAAACAGGCAGGAGAACAGGTAAACAGTAGAAAGCAGTCGGATCAGAGGTCTCTGAAAACTTTTGAGCTGTTTCTTCTCTTTATTTATCTGGTACTTACTAAGTCTGTCTTTCAAACTTGGTGCAGATGTTTTTGGATCTGTGTTTTAGCGCTGCTTAGGAGAAGACGGAGGGTAATTATTATCTTTGCATCTTGCCAGTTAAGGAGCTGAAATTACCACATTCACCTGGGTGTTGTGCTACCATCATTGCTGATCAGAGTCAGAGGTGATAGAAACCAAGATAGACTCTCAGTGCGCTGTTCACCTGCCCCACCTCGGCTCCACTGATGTAGACAGGGGTGTGTGTCTTTGCCTCCTTTATAAAATCAACAATCAGCTCCTTGGTTTTGCTGATGTCGAGCAGTAGGTTTTCTGTGCATCACTCTGCAAGATTGCTGATTTCCTCCCAGTATGAACTCTTATCGCTGTTTACGACGCAGCCGATGACGGTGGTGTCGTCTGCATACTTCACAGTAGAGTTCTCCTGATCTCTGGGAGTGCAGTCATGGATTTACAGTGTGAACAAGAGGGGGCTGAGCACACATTCCTGGGGGGCTCCGCTGTGAAGGACTAAATAAGAGGAGGTGTGACTGTCAATTTGAATCCTCCGGGGTCTGCATGTGAGGAAGTCCAATATCCAGTTGTAGCTTTTCTCGCTACCATAAAACTCACCTTTATATCTAATATCGATGTTCCCCTTTACCATCTGGATTAGGTGAGGGATTGTGTGTTGTGTTTTGCACCTGGACTCATCAGATGTGTGTAGTTATTCTCCGTCTGTGACAAAAAGTAAATGATTAATAACAGAGAGGCTACAGACAGAGACATAATCCAGGCAAAACACCAGAGGAACCACGAGAGTGACGACGAAGAGAATCTAATTTAGGTTATATTCTTTTTTTTTGTGTGTGTGTGTGTGTGTGTGTGTGTGTGTGTGTTGGGACACAGAAACCTCCCGAAGCCTCATTCTGCAGTGAAAATGAAACGATTCATTTCATTTTAATTTAAATGTCTATTGAGTGTAATGTCTTATTTGCATATTCCACCTTAAACCAAACAGCCTCATTTGCATTTCCCCCTTAAGTTACACCAAAAGTATTTCCCCCACCGCCCCCCCCCCCCGACCCCCCCTGCCCTCCAGCCAGCCAATCAGTTCTGCTGTCTGGGCCTCAGTCAAGTGGATAATGAGCTGTCAGCCAATCACGTTCAGCCTGGGAGCAGAGGTCTGGCACGTGATTGGATGTTGGCTGTGGATGGAGCGTGTCACAGCTTTGGAGTTCTGTTTCCACGGTAACTTATATATTTCATGATGTATTAGTTGAGCTGCCAGTTACGCTCAGTGTGTAACGCTTCGCCTCCTCCTGCCTGAGATCAGTCAGCCGCTCTATATGGACTCTTTCCGCCGAGTTTTCACCAGTTACAGCTCATCACTGATCGGTGCTGCGTTCAATGTCCAGTAGTGTTTTAAAGCGGTGAAAACAGTTCATTTCCGTGGAATCGTCACGCTCGGTGATGTCGTCTGCAGTGGAAAAGCAGTGCAGCGCATCTGTTTCTTGTTGAGTTTAACTATGACGTGCAGATATGTGCCGCTGACTAAAAGCTTGCCACAGTGACCACAGATAACTCATTGGCCGCTGCTCTAAGCTCGCAGCGATGCGTCTGCGTGGGCGCCGTATTGGGAGCCGTTGACTAAAAGCATGCCACTTTGACAACACTGACCTTTTGAGGGAAGGTCTCTGAGTGCAACACCATTGTTATAAAACGCACATTGTGCTGTTACTCATAGTAAAAGTGCATTTGTTGACATAAAGCTTGCAAAGGAGCATATTACTCACCTGTCCAACAGCAACATAGCCAGCTCTGCATCAGACTCTCAGCCTTCTGTT
The DNA here is from genome assembly GCF_008729295.1 of Plectropomus leopardus. Classification (NCBI taxonomy): domain Eukaryota; kingdom Metazoa; phylum Chordata; class Actinopteri; order Perciformes; family Serranidae; genus Plectropomus; species Plectropomus leopardus. The sequence continues at coordinate 3,246,336 of NC_056484.1, forward strand.
ACTGCTACATAGTGCTTGAAATCAGGCGATTGTCGTGCTCTGTGGGAGTAGGACAGACGCCATTGTCCCTGTTGAAAGTTAATGTACTATCAGATTGACTTTGAAGCCGCTATTGTAAGTTTGAAAAGCTACATAATGTTGCTTTAAAAGAAGAAGAGTTTGTTGAGTGTGTGTTCAGGCTGGCTGGTTGCTGGTTGCCACAGAGGACACTCTGTCTCTGACTGTTCTTATAAAATGGACTCACATGTCAACACAGACAGTTTGCGCCGTCACTCTGACAGCTGCTGGTCGGATGATGGATCAGCTGTGAACGGTGTGAGCAGCGTGACACTCAAAATATGATAAATTATATCTCAACAAGGCTGCCAAGCTTTTTCACACCAAAATGGATCATGCAATTTAAAATCAAATGTGCACACTAAGTCCAGAGCTGCTCTTTTATATTTAAGTTCAGTTTAACTTTTGTACTTTTATTTTCAGCGTGGATGCTGCATGAATGAAGTCAGGTGGTTGAAGCTGCACATTTCTGAAAAGGATGTTAAAAGTGAGGGCGGTTGTAGGTTTTATTTCCTGTATGTCTGATGAACAAAAGTGTAAAAAAAAAAAGATTTAAACACCTGTGACTGTAAACCAGCAGGACCCCATGGGAGGAACTGCAGTTGTGAAATACACATTTGTTTAAATACTATACTTACTAGTAAAGTTTTAAGGTACTTTCCATTTGGTGCTACTTTACACTTCTATTCACTAAATTTATCCAACAGCTTTAGGTACTTCCGATTCAAATTATTAATAAACATTTAAAATATTAATGAATAATTATCATAATCATTGTAAACTACCCAGTAGTATATAAAGTCATTAAAATGAGCTCCACCTTCACCAGCTGCAACATTAAAGCATCAATATTTATAATAATAATATAATTAATAATATGATATATATTATTCTGCATAATGGCAACTTTTACTTTCTATTTCAGTGCTTATACTTGTTTTACTTAAGTAATATTTCATTGCAGGACTTTAACTTTCTAAACTATAGTATTACTACTATTATTACTACTATTATCAGTAAAAGCTTTGAATAACTTCTTCCAGTGTCTGTTAATAAAGAGTATCAGGGCAGAAGAACAAGTACTCTCTCTGTGTCTCTATTAATGAATGAACAGACTGAAGACATGATAATTAGAACAAACAAAGAACATCTGCACACACACACACACACACACACACACACACACACACACACACACACACACACACACTGCTTTTATCGTGTGTGTGTGTTTCTGTTTCTGTCTTTGTTTGTTGCACTTCTTCATCAGCAGCTGGAAAACTGGGACAAAACTCATAAACACAGAGCGAGTTAGTGAGAGTTTCTGTCAGCAGCAGATGTTTTAATGTCTCCAGGCAACTACACACTGTCTCTCTCTCTCTGGCTGTCTCTGTCTCTCTCTGGCTGTCTCTGTCTCTCTGTCTCTCTGTCTCAGTGTCTCAGTCTCAGTCTTCTTGTTTGAAAGTGCTGAATTAGATCCAATAACGCCGTGTTTTGTTTTGTTTTTTGCTGTTCTAATCATTAAAATAATCATTGCGCTCCTTAACAGCATCTCTGTTCTGTGGTTCTCATTGTTGGTGGCGGGGTCTGCCACTCCCCTGCTCGGAATAATTTACAGGAAATGACGCAGCATGAAATCTGGCATTACTTTTACTATCAGCCTCATTGTTTACTGTTCACCGTCCAGTTTTGCATGACTGCTTTTTCACATTAAAAGCACTCAACCAGTTGAAAAACAATGTAGCTTTTGTTGTGTAACAGTCACAGGAAATACAGTGTTATTGTCACTGAGGTTAGTTATTTTTGTATGGGAATTACTGTTGATTAAATGCTGTTTTTACTTTTTCAAATACATCAGAAGCGGTATGAATACAATACTGAGACAGAGAAACCACAAGGCCTTGCAAGAATTTATAAATTTAATGTTATAGTGACAGTCTAAATAAAATTAAGTAGTTTATGGTTTGATAAGAGACACAAATTGCACTGCGGAGTGCAGTATTATTGCTGATATGATGGGCAAAAATGTCATACACACTCATGATAGATCCAAATAATGGACAGTTGCATGTTAAGCCTAAAAGTTAATGATGAGACATAAAATCAATCAACACTATTTTACATCAGAATCAGTCTCCTGCATCATATATAACAGAAAATTATAATAACCAACAACATATTTTATTATTGTAATGTTTGGAATTACAGTCTGTCTGTCAGATTTCTTTGTGATAATCATGACATTGTCCAATCCAGTATCCTGGAACATATTCCATTAATTTACTCCAGTTTATGCACAGTTATTTAATTAATTTTCACTTTAACTCGCACGTTTTCCATGAAATTACAGAACCAGACTCAATCAGAAAAGTCACTTTCAGCACAGAGATCTGGATACCTCGAAACATTTAACGCAGTGGGTCTTCATGACTGCCTTCACTCTGCCAGAGAGGTGCGTGCTGGGTAAAAGCGGACACCCAGCAGTCCGAGGAGTGGCATCGTGACATGTGTTCATACCTGATTAACTTTCAGACAGAGCTGACGGACGGCTGCCGCAGAGTTTAAACACAAAACTCAAACAGCTGACTGAGCTCAGCTCTCTGCTGAGAGGCTGCTTCCCAGAACCAAACATGAAAATTTCTTGTTTTGTCTCATCAACAGTCTGAAACCCAAAGATATTAGATTTATAGGAGCAAACAGCAGCAAATCTGAGCATTGAGGAGCAGTGTTTGGTATTTATGCCTCTGCGCTGTAATAGTCCCATTTTGCGAATGTGTTACCTAAAGAAGGCCTTCAGGGGATTTCTTTAAATTTGCCACAGACGTCCCCTTGGACTCAATAATGAACTGATGAGATTTTGATTGTCATGGGTCAAAGGTCACTTGTCACTTGTCTGTCTCATTATTGTCGATGCGATATCCCACAAAAGCCTTTAGGGAATTTCTTCCACTTTGGCAAAAACGCCCATTTGGACTCAGTAGTGAACTGATTAAGTTTGGTGGTCAAGGTCACTGTGACCTTGGACTCACGACCCACTTTTGGACAGCAACCCACCAGTTGGGAACCGTTGTTTTAGACCATGAGCTGTAGATCATTTAATCAGAGCTCTAGACGTATCCATGGTACAAATTCATTCAAGTATGTGTGTGTGAGTTTTGCCTCACTTCACTAACCGCCAATATGAGCAGCAGTAGTAAACCCACGGATCTTACGATGATTGACAGCTGTCAAACCGCAGTGATGTCATGCTTTGCTGCGGTGACTGACAGCTTCAGACAGTCGGCGGTCCGTGTGGAGAAGCTGAAACAAAATGTACAAACTGAGACTCAAAGTGATGCCTGGGGTTTTTTTGCAAAGCGGAAACAAAAAACAGAGCGTGCATTTCGTTTCATCAACACACTAATGAGGAAATCAAACGTTTTTCGACTTTTCTAACAGAAAAATCCACCAGATAGAAAGCACGTAGTGTTTCTCTCTTGTGTGTTTTGTCTCTGATATCTGTACAGATAAACATTTTGTAAAGAATAAATATACAGTTTACAGAACCTCACTGGCAGAAGGGCTAGAAGTGTAAAGTTTGGTGCAAAAAATCACAGCCTTTCCCTTCGGCACTGCATTTTCTCAACCCTATATAGTCCATATTCCTACTCAGAAGTCCAACTGAGTCATGCACTGTTTTACTTTTTTTTCCCCCAAAACACTTCAAAATTTCCCAAAACACTTCAACATTTACCAAAAAAACACATTTCCCCAAACACAATAGCGTTTCCCTAAAAACTACAAGATATCCCAAAACGCTTTAACATTTCCCAAAAAACTAAAATATTTCCTAAATAAACACATCCCAAAACACTACATTTTTCCAAAACACTTCAGCATTTCCCAAAAAACACACTTCCTTAAAAAACTTTAACATTTCCCCCAAACTACAACATTACAGAACACTAAACAACATTTGGTGAGACTCAAACTATTTTTCTGAAATGCTGTCGTGTTTTGACCCTCAGGGCCTCCATAGATAAGCATTTTTAAAAGTGACTAACATATGTTTTGTTGTCAACACCCATCCACAGCAGTGTAATGCTGAACTTTGGGGTTTGAGTCTCATTTCTTTCTGTGAACAGGGAGCGCGCGGACGTCCATCTACTGTATGTAATACACTGACAATAGATGAGTACCTCAAAAAATCCCATTTCAGAAATCCAAAACTATTCCTTTAACGTCACAAGGGTTCATCGGAGAATAGATATCTTCGATATATTTCATCAAAACGAGGCCAGTACTTGTGAAGACCTCGAACATCAAACCTTCCTAAATGTAACAATTATTATAGATTTGTTTTCTTCTGTCAGCTCACATCTGCAGGAAAATCTATTTTTCACCTCGACATTTCTTCCTTTCCTTCTCCTCGCTTTGTGTTTTCTGTTCTGTGCCTCCAAAAAAAATCTGTTGAAAGAGTGAAAACTTGAATCAAACCGAGGCAAAGAAAAGTCTTTCTGGTTTGTTCAATTTTCGAGCTGAGTGAATACACGGTTGTGTGTGATCCTGTAACACTGACGAAGGTCGCCGCAGCTGAAAATGCCAAAGATTCTCATTTAAAATTTAAATGAGGGCCTGAACTCTTTTCACTCATTTACCGGAGAGAAACACCTCTTCTTCTTCATCCTGGAAAACAATCAGCTTTCTGTTCGAGTGAGAAAGCTCATTTTCACCTTCTCACCTCCTTCTTTTCTCCTCCTCCTCCCTTTTTAATCAGCTCGCTCTTCTCTGAGAGGAAACCAATTTCCTGCTCCTCCTCTTTTTATTTTCACTTTCACTTTAAACAACTCAACTTTAGTACTGAACAAAGGCCAGTTTCCGCAGTAACTCTTCATCAGATTCATTTTTTAACTCTGAATTTGGTCTTGACCAACTCACGAGAAAAAATATCTGCAACTCCATTTTCTTTGTTTTGGTTGGTGTAAAACCAATTGTTTTGCAGATGCATATGGACATTTTGTAACTTGCAGAAATGTTTCCTTATTATATAGATAAAATCATAATATGAAATGTTTCTATCAGAATGTATTTGTTGTTGCGTGGTATTGCATGAATACATTTCATAGGAGAAAGGGTTGAAAAAGGAGCTGCAGGACACCCGGCTCGACTTTTCGTGCTGTAGATTCCTAAAAATAAATAAACAAATAAAGTAAACATCTTGAGGCTAAAAACAAAAATGGGGCTCAGGTGCAGCCCACAGCTGACTCACTCACTCCAGGCAACATTACACCTTATTACTGCATCACTCAAAGCATCATGGGAACATGATTTTGCACTCATAGCACATTTTTTGGCATTGCAAAGGCTCAGAACGAGACCATCAGCACGATTCTTAAATCACTGAGACGATATGCGTGTTTAAAAAAGAACGTTGACAAAAACTCATCAAACTCAACTTCTGCACATTGAACTTTTACTAACTAGACGTAAGGTCTTTACATACGGGCAGCGCTTTTATTTTCTTGCATATAACGGAGTGAGACATTCAAGATACTGTCATCCCATGTCATGACATATTGCTTCTATGTCAGTGGACTTTTGCATCTACGTTCAGGTATCCTCACGTGGTCGATGCCGCTACGGACACCATGATGTTAACAAAAGCACGTGTTTGGGATTATGCAACAAGGGTACTGATGATTAGGTTTAGGAAACAAAAAAAGGCATGGTGTAGAAAAAAATCCCATTCAGACGGGAAGCAAACACCAGTCTCCCTAATGAAAGTCCTGTGTTTGCTGGACTCATCCACTACTCCTTAAGTTATGTTGTTGTCGGCGTCAGTGTGTACAATACGTTCTCATCCCAACTCGTCACATGGTGCCGCTCCGTCAGTGACCTTTTTCAGTCAGTTTTTTCAGCATCAGTTTGCCATGCCACTGCGAAAGCATTCAGGTATTAAACATAAACTAAAATATTGGACATGTTAAGATGTTGACCTGATGATAGCGCTAAATAAAAAGTCAGTAGATCGCCAAAGTTTTTACAATTCATCCTGAGGGGAACATGAATGATGACCCACATTTCATCACAATCCATCCTACAATTGTCGTGAAGTTTTAGTGGAAACCACAAATGTCAACTTGACGGTGGCACTCGGGGGAAAAATCAGGGGATCACTAAAGTCAGTAGGGCTCATCCTCTTTGGAACATAAATGTCTTCACATATTTTAAGGTTGATCCTTCAACTAGTCGCTGAGATATTTCAGTGTGAACCAACCTTGAACACTGAACAAAAACAGCTGAGCGTTCAAAGAGTTTAATCTGTTCCTGAGAGGACCAAGAAATCACACCTCCGAACAAAAATCTCATCAGTGTGTTGTATATTCTTTATATTCAGCAGAACTTTCCTTTCAGTACTCGAGTACTCTCCGTGCTTCAGGACTTTAACTTAAACTTTGAGTGGACGACTTTCACTTTACTTCACTGTTTGCACAGCGAGGTTACTTTAACTGAGGTTTGACATTAATTACTTCCTTGCAGGGTCTAATAAATCTTCTTTACTGACGGTAAACTCCTCCTTCAGCACCTCCCTCACTCTTATTCAAAGTTTCTTTGCTTTAAGGGAGTCCTCCTTCTTTCCATCCCCTCCTCTGTCCCCAACTCTTTCTCCATGTCCTCATCTCTCCTCTCTCATACAGATATATGTAGAGTTTTATCTGAAGACTCCATATATCCATGTTGTGGGAATAAAAGGATTCTTTGGCAGGTTGTTAAAATGACTCATGAGTTTAATTTTAACCCAAAATGGGATGTGCTCTAATGCCAGCAGTCATTTTGTCAGCTTTTTATTTAAATGGTGGATTCTGGTTGGCTAAAGCTGACTGTGGAGTTTATTAATGGAGGAACACGGCCAGCATGTGTTCAAAAGCCCATAATGCTTTGTTGTGTGTTTTTCAGACTTGTTGGCAGTGCCCAAACATCCCTACGCCGCCATGGAGAACTGGGGGCTGAGCGTGTTCGTGGAGCAGAAGATCCTATTGGACGCTGAGGTGTCATCGTCATCCTATCAGATGGAGCTGACCATGGTGGTCGTCCACGAAATCTGCCACCAGGTAGAGAAATTTAACTACAGTTTCTCCACTGTTGTTTAGGCCAGCCATTGCACCAAAGTTACATTTTTTTAGGTTCATTATTAACCTTGGAAAGGTCCACTTTAATAGCAGCTTCGATCCCAATGTTTTCTAACGATGGCAATTGTGTCAAATGTGGTGAAAGTTGGTGCATGAAAAACACACAAACTGATGAAATTTTTTTTTGGTTTGCTAAGCAAGTATGACATGAATTCATGGAAATCTAAGGCAGTGGCAAAAACTGACATTTTATCCTCATGGTGGCACTAGACAAAAGGTCAGAAGGTTTGTAAAATCATGATGATCATTTATCTGGATTCCCTTGAAATCTACAGTCAAGTGTAGCAAAGTCTTTTGTGGTGTCTCCTAAACAGACACAATTTTCATGACATTTCTACTTAATGCTTGATATATTGACTTAACTTTCAAAATGCACAATAAAAAAAAAATCTCAGTTAAACCCTCATACCTGGCCCGGATACACTTCTGAACACAGACGCATCCACTAAAATTGAAAATACTGAAACTTAGAAAAAAACAGGGTTTCCAGCTTTGTTGAAGATATAATCAGCACAACAGGTTTGACATAAAATCTCTATAAGCTGAGGATCAATCAACAGCAAGTGCTGAAGATACACTTTAATTAGATTTTTTTAAACAACATTTTAAATGTTGGCAGAGACAGTATGATACCTTTTCCCTTTAGAGTCAGCCATGAGAAACATGTTGAATATGTCTTTCTGTCTCTGAATGGTTAATGTCGCCACAGAGGCTGTCGGCTGTAGTTGACATAAGCTTTTATAAACCCCGCAGTAATGTGTTGTAACAGCTCCACTGAGTGTCCTTCGTCTCAGGTGTTGTCAGTTTATTGGATAATATGAAAAAGTTTCCCTCTAAGACATTTGCCAAAAAGCAGGAAGCTGTGAAATGATCTTTTTCAGAGCATCTGTGTTCGCTTATTACCTCGGCTGTGGAGCCGATGGTTGTGGTTCCTTTTGTTTGATCAGATTTCCACCAAAATTCACTAAAACCCCATACATTTCTAAAATATCCCCCCAGCTAAAAAAAGGATTAATAATTCATTAATAATTAATTAATTATTTAGATGGTTCCTTAGTATTGCAAGATGAGAAATTGTGTAACATTTTCTCCTGAACTCCTGAACTTCATGCTCTGCACATGTATCCTATCATTGTCTCTCATAGTGTGAGAATCAAGATGCATTTTAAAACCTTGGCAGTGTTATTATTAGAGTAACTCTCTAAAGGGATTCTGCAGCGTTGGCAGTAGTCAGCATGACTTTATTAGTTATTAGATAAGTTTTGTTCTTACATTATATGGCTGTAATAAATGATCCCATTTTTGGTGATTTTTTTTTAACTGAAACTAAATTCTTCAAAGTATTTTCTTTAAAAAATCACAAAAAAAAAATGGCAAAGATTGTTAAAGAAAAAAAAAATCACCAAAAAATAAAATAAATTTTTTTTAAAAAATGAAAAAAAACACAGTCCCTTCCCGGTGCTCACAAAATTATTTGAGATGCCGCATCCTTTTCCACCACCCACTCCAAACCCCTTTGTGATATTTATAATCTTGTTCTGAATTCATTATTTTTCATAAAAATTATATATATTTTCAAAATCTATTATATGAAAAAAAAACGAGGAGTATTGATGGTCGTTTCAGAGAATGTAAGGTCTTTAAAATTTGCTGACAATTTGCTTAACATATGATATTTCTAAAGATTTTCTTCTGAACTGCTGAACTTCACCGTTGTGCACCTGCATCCTATGATTGTCTCTCGCAGTGTGTATTTTAATCCGGATGCAGTTAAAAACCTCGCCAACATTATTATTAGAATAACTTTGTAAAGGGATTCTGCAGCGTTGGCAGAAGTCAACAATACTTGTTTACCTCTCTGAGTGCTTTCCTCTAGAATATTTCTCATTTCCTGACAGCTTGATAGCTCTTGAATACAACGCCGCGCTCAGGCCTTGAACATTGCTTCCCCCACATGTGTAGGCATGTGAAAACAGCAGCACAGAGCTTTAAATAATGTTTATCAGGTTAAAAAAAAATGTTTCCTGTTAGAGAAAATGATCCAGCTGCAGCGGCTAAATTTGTAGATAGTATGTTATCTGGCTGAGACTAAAGCCCGCCGCTGTCACCGAGCCTGAACCCGCTGCTGTGAAATTACCTTTACATTCATCCGCATGTTAGTTTGACTTGAAATAGAAAAAGAGTTCAGTTTTAGCAGAATTTTCCTTTAACGGATGCAAATGATCTGGTTGTAAACAGACTGAACGTGACAGAAGTCCAAACAGCTTCAACTGCAACACCAATGAGCTGTGTGTGTGTGTGTGTGTGTGTGTGTGCATGTGTGTGTGTGCACGCATGTGTGTGTGTGTGTGTGTGTTAGGAAAGCTCCTCGGGCAACAACAACAGCAGAGGAGATGATCCTGTTTTTACAGTATGACATCAAATACGTGACAAGCAGACAAACACGATGAAGCAGAAGAAAATTTAAAGGTTTCAGTCAGTGAGGAGAAAGAGAGAGGGAATATGAGCGGGCGAGCCTAAACGACAGAGACAACGAGACGGAAAGAGAGAGAGAGCAAGAGAGCGTAGGAGACGTAGAGACAAAGAGGCGAAGAAACAAAGTGAAGGAGAGACAGAGCGGAGACGGCGTTCGTTGAGGGAGAATAAGCGATACAAAAAGATGAACAAAGACAGAAAGAGAGCACCACACTGAGCTTTATTCGGTTTAGCTGGTGATGGTTTTTACGAAATCTGACTTTAAAACCAGCAGCTCTGTTTGTGTTGGAGCATCCAAATTCCTGTCTTGTGTTTATAATTTCATATTTAAATTTGGGATGCACACAAATTCATCATTAAATTAAACTGTGGCTTTTGGGGAGCCTGATTTTTCAGGAGTGGGAGGGTACCGTATGCTAAGCTTGGGAGGTATGTAATATTTCATTCCCTCCTGAAATTTCACTTACTGCAAGTGTACTACCTGCTTTCATCTTTTCAGACTAACAAATACACAAAAAAAACACATAATGTTAGGAAAAGTAGTATTCTGACACCTATTTTCCTTACTAAACAGAGAAATACAACCGTACCCCCTTTGAATTCAACTTTGCAGAAAGGCTTTAGATTGCGTGAGGGTTCGAGGATACTGTACACATGCAGGTGCATACATGTATGTGCTCGCCTACGTGCAAAAATGATCGATACAGAATATTCGAACTGCTCTGAACCCTGTCGCTTTACCACACACTCGAAATGCCCTGAGCAGTTCCTTCACTTGAAACTGACACATGATGCAGTAAAGTAGATACACGTGGGCTTTTTATATATGTGTGCACATGTTTTTATTGATGTTCAGTGAACTTTGACCGTCAATCAAAATGAATAAGATTCCACAGCCAGTAATGTTGCCTTTATACAGCAGTTGCAAGCAGCTTTAAAATTTGTAGCTCTTTGCAGTCATATGCTGACCTTACTAAACATGTCGTTTTCTCTGTCTGTCAAAGTGGCAGATTCAGTTCACCAAAACTATCTTGGTTGGTCTTGTTAGTATTTATGTTAGTTATTCTACTGTTCTAACAATCAGCAACTCTAGTTTGATTGACCGAGTTAGATGTGAAAAATTTCTCTGTCTCTCTGCTGTTGTGGAGACAACACGGGTCGTTGTTGACCAGCTGGTCACAGTCTTATAACGTTCTCGTCATCGCTCACATTCAGCTCGGCTGCCTGTTACACCACACTGACCTCCAGTGGCAACAGGTGCACACTGCATGCAAAACATCCTCATCGCAGCTGCTCCAGTATGAAGTTAATAGAAAGATGAGCAGTTTTGAACAAATTGAAAATCAGACTGTTGGGATATGTAAATATCCATGTATACCCTAATAACGTGATAATGCCCGAGCCTAACTGCTGCCTCATATAGCCACTACATTTCTTATCAGGGCTTGTTGGTTGTTCCTCTTTCCAGGCTTTAAACTTCCGGAGACTGACCTTTAAATCTGTGACTCCTGAACTTTAAAACTCTCACTTTTTCTGAAAGACCTTTGGACACTTTTTATCAGTTTTGCTTGGTGTTATTTAGTTTGGAAAAAATAGGTCCTTTTCCAAATAGTTGTACAATGTCCGTCTTTGAAGGCCACTGCTCTAAATATCATCACATGTAGAGCTGGGATAGTTAACTTTCTTCACTCTGGGGTCCCTTTTGTAAAATGACACCAACAAGGGGCAGCTCGCACCAGCCTCATACATGTTTCTAGCATTTAAGGACATTTCTAAGAAATTGGCATCTTTCTAAGTTATTTGGATATTTCTAGGTTGGGGTGGCCACCCTATCAGGGGCCAGATTTGGCCTGTGAGCCATAACTTGAGTATCACTGCTGTTGAATTAAGATTTATCTTTACTGGGAATAAGGAGCTCAAACAATAAAAGACACTCTGAAACCAAGAGTGGCCATAGTGTAGACCTTATGTGGGGATATCCATCTCTAAAATTTCTGCCTCCACCCCAATACAATGGAGGTGAATGCAATTTCATTGTTCAGTGGCCATATTTCATATCTTTGAACAATATGAATGAACTCCCAACTCCCTCCTACATAACAGAGTGGTAGCAGAACTCTCAATATGGCTTCAAGCCTGCACAAATAAACCTGAAACTATCTGCACAGCTTGATGCAACTAAAGGTAAGAGAGTGTATTTTGTAGCGTGGGTGAACCGGCCCTTCGACTGTCCAGACCATCTGAAGCAGCAAAGTAATCAAAGTGCTGTATGGACTCATTTCGATGATGAAAATGAAAAGATACAGTGTAAATGTTGCGTTGCCTTTGGCTGACTGAAGAACGCGTCGTTTTGATTTAATTTCCTTCAGGATGTGACTCACATTTCTCTGCTGAGTCTGGATGAACGTTTCCTTCAGGCTACCGCTGGTGTGCAGCGACAAAACAGACTGAATAACTAACAACATTAAGTTTCAGAGTGCGGCACTCTGCAGTATATTAAGTCATAAATATCATTGGATATGTCATAAAAATAAAAAAAAAACGTAGTAATGGTGTTTTTGAATCTTTTGTTTTGGTCTTTTTGTCTCATCTTTGTTCATCTGCTTTGTTGGTTTAGAGGGGAGAGTGAGAAGAAAGACAAGTGATAAAGTAATGTTTTGTCTGCCGCTTTGCACACCATTTCATCCGGAAGCCATTTATTTCTCTATCACAAACAAACACAGACACACACCCACGCAAACATACTCCAACACAAACACACACACACACACAAAGCTAGAGAGAGTTTGTTTGAAGCTTTCAATAATCAGCTAGTTCTGTTGTAAGAAGTTTAACTGGAAAAACAGACTTGTATTCTAAAATCTGTTTAGAGAAACAGATTAGCTCGACATTGTGTGTGTGTGTGTACTAAGTTTTCATCATGTTGTGGGGACAGCAGTGTAGCTCACAGTCACATTGTGCGGACAGATTTTCAGATTTCTTACATTAAAATTAATGAGTGATAGTTATCAAAGCTGCGAATTCAACATATTCTCATTCTCAACTCATCACATATTACTGTTTGTACATTTTGACATTTTTGGTCGCCATGACAATTCATGCCTCTTAAATGCATTGTGTTTTTTCAAAAAACACTTCTGTTTTTACAAGAAATGTACAGTTTATGGTCAATGGATGCAGTCTTTTTTTTTTTTTTTCAAAATAATTGTACAACATCAGTAAAACACCTCATATTTATGTTTATTTCCATGTGCAACAAACCCACATGGTCAGGTTTCTGCAGCAAAAGCACGTGGTTTCCGGGGTTTGTTGGCCCTATAGGGGCCTCTGAGCTCCTTACATTATGTTGTTGGCGATAGTGATTCAACCTGGAGTCATCCAGCAGCGTATTATATAGCCACAACAGGTGCCGTCCAGCTGCGTTATGACCTTATGCCGCCCGTTAGCGTAACACACTGCCGCCAGCTGACTGGCAGCATGTCACACCACAACAAAAGGCTCTGTGCAGCCGTGTTACAACCTGACACTGCCCGGTGGAGTACCACGAAGCCACGAAAGGTGGCTTTTGGTGTCAGTGTCTAATGCTGAAATCAATGTAAAGTGGCTGTGTTTGACAACTTTGGAGTTGTTAGATCCATCTCCCACTCCTCATTGACTTTCCAGCACCTTCTATGACATTGTTTTCTGGCAGCGTTACAACCTGTTGAGTCACCTTTTTTCCGTGCTCCAGTGACACGGTTCAAACTGGTGGTGATGTGTTATTTAGCTCAGTTTGCTCTGCTATGCTGCTTTTTACACTGAAGAGATTTAGTTTTGCAGGTATTTGTTCATTAACCAAAGTATTGAGCCAAAAAGTGAGAGGAAGTTTTGAAAATATTTTTTAAAACATTTTTTGTTTTGTTTTCAAAACCACAAAATGTTAACCTCAAGCTGTTGATATGAACCGTGAAATTAGCATAACCAAAGTCGGTGGAAATCATTCTCGGGGGGGACGGTGAAAGTCTTCAGATTTTAGGTAGATAAATATCTCACTGGATGAGTGAACACCTGCTGGTAGTGAAAAGTCAGGGGATTCAACAGATTCACAGAGATCCAAAGTCTAGTCAGTATAAATATCTGTACTGATTCTCATGTCTGTCCATTTATAGACGTTGAGATTTTTTAGCCTGGACTAAAAAGGCGAACTGACCTACTGACATGGCCGTCCCTCATGCAGCACATGCGGGTAAAAGTCTAAATTATCTCCTAAATGGGGACAAAATTAGTTGAAGGGGTCTTGTACTTTACCAAAACATGGGGATGTGAAGCCTCGAGGGAGCATAAGGCAAGGCCCTCACATGCATAGGAATACATGTTTGTGTGTGTGTGTGTGTGTGTGTGTGTGTGTGTGTGTTTGTCTGATGATCCTCTTCTGCTGCAGTCATGTTTTATGTCAACATCCATCAGACGCAACAGGATAATTTGAGGACTTCAAGAGTGAAACTGTAAAGAATGAAATGGAAATCTGATAGTTATTCCATTTTTTTTTATTCTTGACTGAATCTGAGGGATTTTATTTTCACCCTTTTTGTATATAATCTCGCTATCAGGCCGCTTTGTAGACTCGGGAATCATAATACACAGCACACATGATGATTATCACACCAGATTTGCGATAAGAAGTGGCTCTGATATTTGCTGGATTTACAATATGCTGCTGTTGTTGACAGGTTCAGAGTGCGCACACCGCACGCTGCTGCTGCTGCTGCCGCTGCTGCTGCTGTTCTCAGGTGAACAGATGGAGAACGTGGAGAGAAATGTGAGCAGACGAGATGCTTTTCTCTGTCGGCGGAGGGAAACACGGATGGAGTTATACAGTAGATCTGTTCAGACACTGAAATGAACACAGCTGATGTTTGCCAGAGTAAAGATGGTGTCGCTGTGCCGTCAGGCCCAAATGCACTGAAAGCTTCTGATGTGCGTTTTTGAAGTACGACTTGTTTTAAATGGCCAAACACACAATTCACTGATTCTCTACTTCGACCTTGTTACAATTTCAGACGACGTCAACTGACTCAATAACCATAGCTGTTTTTTGTTGTTTTTTCATTTACAGCTGCAGAAAGAAAAAAAAAACGCAGTGCATTAGGGCCTTTAGGCAGCAGTACCTCGAATGGCCACTAGATGTAATGTTCCCTCTGAAAGTACAAATAATAAATAGTGAGCATTTGTAAAGCGTCTTTCAAGGAGCTCAAAGAAGCTTTACGCAGATTTAGAAAACATGACAGAAATATAAAACAGTTGGAAAGTTTGCTGCGGATAACAAAATTAATTGAATCTATAGGCATTGGTGAACGACTTGGTGGAGTCCAAAGGTTTCTCTGACATGTAACGTCCTCAAATATGTGTCTTAGTGGCAAAATGAAAAGTATTGTTCCATCGATAACACATTGAACCTGCTGTAGCTGTTTTTGGTCTCAACAGAGTTCCCTCTTAGAAAATCTGCATTTTTTCCGACACTTTCGTCATGGAGGAACTGCCAAATATAATGCCCAAAGCAAAAACAAAAAAATCACCTTACTAGTCCGTCGACAAGAAAAGAATTATTCAGTTTAATTGGAGACTAAATGAACCTTTTCAGACTATACTTTCTTATACTATTACATATCTGCCAATACTCTGGACCTTTAAAAGTTCTAGTAAGGTATATTTTGGGTTTTTGGGGGGCTGTCATTGGCAGGTCCTGCGAAGATGGTCTGCTCCAATCACATTTTACTTATTTTAACCTTGTAACAAAGTTACAATATCAACCCAAAAAAAATTTTTTCTAACATTAAAAACATAGTTAATGAAACCCAAACCATGATCTTTAAATTTGTCAGAGTGGCAAAGTTGGTATTGTTCCTAAACCAATTCAAACCTTAACCATACAAGTGTCAGATCAGACTTCTGTGTGTTGTTCTGGACGCACAAATTATGATGTTTAATTTAAAGAACCTGAATGATGTTTGCAAGTTATTTATTGGTGATTTAAACAGGTGATATGTACAGGTTGATTTCTATGCAATCTTCCCTACAGTTATATAAAAATATAAAGCTGTGTGTCCAGATGTGAGTCAGCTGTCCATATGTGTGCAGTAACGAATGCTCGCTATCAGTACTTTCCATCAACTGATTATCATGGACGTCTCCACACCGGAAACCAACACACATGCACGCACGCATGCACGCACGCACGCATGCACGCATGCACGCATGCACGCACGCACGCACGCACGCGCACACACGCACACACACACATCATGTTTGCCAGGAGATGCAGTCAGTTTATTTCTATCATCTGACTGTTAATTAAAACTGACAAAGAAAACACTGGGACGAGATTCAGGAAAACAGATTTACTCTCTTCATCTGTTGATTGCTCTCTCTCTCGCTCATTAATTCAACCATATGCAGGAGGAAATAGCACAGTGTGTATTCTGGCGGGCTGACAGCAGAGTCAGGGGTTTTCAACACACACACACACATATATATATATATATATACTACCATTTTCCTATCACCGCACTTGTGATTCCCAGTCGAGGTATGCACTGCATTACCTTCACTTACATAGGAACCACCTTAAGACCACAGCTACATACTTGCTGATCACCCAAACCCTCTTTAACTATGATTTTAGGACATTTCTAGGATTTGGTGCTGTCCAGCCATCCAGCAGCACGTCATAACATCGCCAACAGTTCTGTTTGGCTACATTGTCAGCCGATGACGTCCAGTGGCGTATCGTGCAAATGTGAAAGGTGGCTTTTGGCGTGAGTTTCTCAAGCGGAAAGATCTGCAAAACTTGCAGTATTTGATTATTTCAGAATGAGAATGGGCTGGACTTCCTTTTTGTCATCTTCACATTCAGAAAGATAAGTATTTCAGCGGTTACGGGTTACAGCTCCACCGACTGTTTGGAGCAGAAAAGTAACATTTCTTCCAAAGTTAACAAAGAAAGTTAAAGACTTCAATTAACCAAAAATGAGAAGAAACAAGACTTTGTGTGGATGGATCATTAGGTCTGTGATAAAATGCTGAACACCTATGAATGCATTTCTTACGGCTGAACATTAATTACGTGGATGTGTGACCTTCCTGTTCGCTTGACTGAAACAAAAACAGCGAGCAGTGACGGCCTCCATGCCTCACTCCGTCTGTCTGAGCTCGTCTTAATAAACCTGCAGCTTTGATGAATGAGCAGACACGACTTCAAACAGATTTGAATTCTGTTCGATGCCAAGAAGTTCAAGAACAAATGCTTTATAATAAGTAACAAAGAGGGATTCTGTTGTCAAAACACGCAGGTCTCTAACTTTACGATTTCACACCTGCTTATGTGTAAGCATCAGTATATATGAGGTGCAACAAAAGGTTTGAAAATGCTTTACACTTAAATTTGCACTTGGTCCTCACAATGACAGAAGTACAAGGGCACGCGCACACACGTACACACTCTGTTGTATGTGTGTGTTGAGGCTGTCAGGCTGTATATTTTTCTCTGCAGTGTTTTGGTTCAAAGTGGATAATTTATTACTGCAGACCGTGTTTGCATAGAGTTCATTAGAATACAAGGAGCCATAAATCATCTCATTGTTCTCTCTCTCTCTCTACACCTGTCTCACTCTTTCTTTTCTTTGTTTTAGCCTCACCTCTCTCTCTCTCTCTCTTTTTATTTTATATTTGACTCACGCTGATGCTCAGCTTTCCTTCATCAGTTTCTTCTACAGTCACAGAATTATTTCCTTCATCTGTAGTCATTTCCTTTGACCTTTCACCTCCTGACTTTCGCTTGTGATGTTTTTGATCTGGGAAGTCTTTAAACGTTCAGATGAAATGGCATTTCGAATTTAAAAATGGGTCTGCGAAAAGTGGGCGTGTCATAACAGTGAGGCTCGCCAGTGTGACGGTACGGTCAAAATTCAGTCAGTGTGTTTACATGTACTTGGAAAAAGTCAAATTATTGTGTTAGTCCTGGTTAAAACTATGAAAATACACGTAAACATGTCAACCCGACCCCCGTCAAAAATCCGACATCTTTACACACAGCCAAACTTTACACCACATTTAACCCGAATCTGTTGAGACAATAGAAATGTTAACACAGAAAGAAAAGACCTTTAGCTGATGTTCTCATTTTAATGCAAAACAACACCTCACTTCACGCTGGGTCGTGTTTTTGCAGAATTACAATTATATGTGTGTGTGTCTATATATACATATATATATATATGTGAGGGTATTTCTTTCTTTCTGTCTGAAATGTGAGAGAGAAAATATTTTCTTCAGATTCTTTATTAAGCTGGACACAAACGTCTACCTACAGCCTCCTCTGCTGTTTCAGTGCTGAAGGACAGGAGGTTTAATCAATAATAATGTGTGAGAGGAATACTGTTATATTTAGCTTCCCCTGTGTGTGTGTGTGTGTGTGTGTGTGTGTGTGTGTGTGTGTGTGTGTGTGTGTGTGTGTGTTGTGCTGCCTCCTGCTCATGTCCGAGGCTCATTAACAGACCATAAACAAACATCTAACACCCTGAGTGTGTGTGTGTGTGTCCACATGTGTCTGAGGCTTATTAGTGAGGTTGAACACACACTGCTGCATCCACTCCACAGTGGGCAATCACACACACACACACACACACACACACACACACACACACACACAAACACACACTGAAAAATACACCTTGTGCTAAACAGCTATAATGAGCCACAAACATAGTCAAGCTACAATTATCCTCCGTCTAAGTGTGTGTGTCTGTGTGTTTGTGCGCGTGTGTGCGTGCGTGCGTCGTGCGTGCAGGTGTGCATGCATGTGTTTGTATAACACATTGTTGAATATAATACCAAAGGCAAGCAAAATCATTAGCTATATGTAAACAACAATTACATTTTGTGCACTGGTGTTCTGTATATGCAAATATATAAAAGGAGACCTAAAGGACAACATACACAGGCAATGGCGTGAAATGTGTCAATAAGTTATGCTAATATATATCTGGGATGCTATTATCATGATGTCAACAAATGCACATGATGAGATGACGTTGCATTAATTATGTTACTTTTTTTTTTACTAATATTTTGCTAATTTCTGGTGCATTTAATTTAAGATGCTCAGTCCCTTTCATGTTTTTGAAAACAAAAAAAAGAAAACCCAATTTGTGTTACAGGGTTAAAGAATATCACCAATTTTTTAGTCCCCAAACTTTAGAAAAGTGCAATAAAAATGGCTTCTTTAACACCCCTGAAATTTTTTCATTAATTAATTTTTTAAGTTTTAAATTTTATGTCTGTAATGATAAACAGTCAGTCCTACATAATCAACTATCAAAGTAAAAAAAGAAAGAAAAAAAACACAAATCTTGTCTTTGCAATAAACATTTTGCCTTAGTCGATTTTCTGCATAATAACGCTCAAATGTAACATATTCGTGGTTTGCAGAAACGTACAATGTTTACCTTTATCCTGGCGACTGGGTTGTAAAGCCTTACGGCGCATTAAAAAAATGAAATGCTGCGTTATTTAAACTTTAGACTTTTGTGCCGACAGCCACACAGAGTAAGAAGCCAGTGCACCAATACGTTGTCGGCTTTAATCCGTTGGCCATACGAAAAATATACAATAACTAGAGGCCCATGCTTTAAATTATAGAAATACTATACAACCCAGTGCACTTTTGCTCATGTTTTATTTAAGCTAGACTATAATTTATTCATGTTGTGTACATGTTTATGTTGGATGGAGCTGTCATAGAGTCGGCTCATTGGAAGTGTCATATGTAGTTCAGTATAGTAAGGAGAGTAGATTATTCAGCGCTATATATTGTGATTCTCCTTGTCTGTCTCATCAGGATGAAATGTCTCGCTCTGATCCGTTTTACTTCTGTTTCCATCTAATTGACAAGACTCGCTGAAGCACACTGAAACACACACACATAAACACGCACTGAGCTGTGTAGTTTTGTTGTTGTAAATCAAAGGTTTCATGGTTGTGACAGATTGGTTTTGCCAGCCGGCTTTATATAGCAATTTAAACATCACACACACACACACACACACACACTCCGCACACACATAGTGAATAATGGGAGTGCGGCAGGACTGTCAGGAAAAAACAAGAATATAAAGAGGAACGATCAGAGTCACAGAGCTGAAAACACTAACTGTCTGTCTGACAAACTGTCTCTCTGCTCGGTTCTGTCTTTCTGTCTCATCTCTTCACTTTATCCTCCCTCCTCTCTCCGTCGTCTTCCAGCAGGTTTCAGACCAGAATATCTTTGTGTCGCTGAAATATTTTTCGGCTGTCACAGAACCGTCAGGGCAGCAAATTAACTACGACTACTACTCGCTACTTTCAGATGCAAATAAACTCTCTAAGACGTGCGTTTCATATTAATGACTCGCATTTTCCAAAAGTGCAAAACTACAAAACATCTTATTTTCATGACTTTGGTGAAAGTTACCAACAGTGACTCTCGCCTGCATGTGACCGAACCACAAGCAGCTTTAACCCTTTAACAGTCAAACTAAGAAATACTGCTGCAAAACATTATATGAGATTATAGACAATAGCATATGTTAACAAAATGCAACATTTATTAAGAAAAAAACAGACATTTTCCTTGTATAATACTTTGTAAAAAGTGCACAAGGCAGTGTAATATAATAGAAATCTATAATAATAAAAAAGATAAATGGAATAAATAGATGCAAATAAAAATTTAAAAAAGGATTTATGGTCACAAAAAAATGGCAATGATTTATAAAACAAATCAGAAAATACACTTCACTCAATAAAATAAACAAATAAACAATCATCAAAATAAATACATATAATAAATACTTATTAATATTATAGTATTATAGTAATATTAGTAATATTATATTATTATGTATCAAAAACAACACAAGTATATGGTATAAAAAAACAATAGTAAGGTCAATATAATAACATAGAACTAAATAGAATTACAGTATCATCAAAATAATAGAATGCATTGTATATAAGCATTTGTATAAAATTAAATTGGATTTTGCCAGTTTTTAGTGAAGCAATTTGATCGCAAAAAAATGTCCACCGTGCAGTTTGCGATGGCTGTTAAGGGGTTAATGGTGACCCTAACTTTGGTGCTGAAACTGCGCCGATTGTCTTGATCTCCTGTGTGTGAAGCATCCATGTTTCCACTGACATGGATGTAAACTGGAAGTGCAGCTATACTGGTGCGCGGAGGAATACAACCGTGTGGCGGTATTTCAAGTTGTATTCCATTTCCTGTCGATCTATAACTCTGCTGCACAGACTATTACCCAAATGAAGTTTCAAACTTACCGACATTTGGCAGGTGGCCACAGTTAACTCCCCAACCTGCCAGTCAGACAAAGATTAATTAAACAGGAGGTTGGAGAGTTTGCTGCGACTGTTGTTCATAGCGCTCATTTCAGATTCAGCCAGTCAGGGTTGAAGACACTGTGAAAGTCTTTTTAGTTTCACAGATGTGTAGATGTAAACAGTATTTGTGCCAAATGACAAGCAGGACTCATTGCGTGTTGGCTGTCATGGAGCTGTGAGAAGCTCCATCCAAACAGAAAGTGAAAATCAGATTCAGTCCCTCTGCTGAAGAGAGGGATGAATATTTATCACTGAGGGTCAGACGGAGGGAGGAGAGGAAGAGGAGGATGATCAAAGGCAAAGATCTGCTTTGTTCTGTGAGGGAGAGGCAGAAAGAAAGAGGTGAAGGGAGGAAAAGATGAAGGTGCTAAAACAAACTGAGAGAGAGAGAAAACAGCAGCTTTTGTCTATTCTGCTTCTTGTTTGAATTCGGTGCGTCACTGCATAATTAGTTTGAAATTTGATGTTATTCTCAGCATGCCAGCCACTGTGACGTAATTTCAGTTAATTAAACGTAGTTCATTATACTGCTGTGTCACTGTAACATGGTTTCTTCAGCGCTGTTTGTTGTCGCAGTGAAATATTCTCCCTGGAGGATCCCTGAAGCAGCACTGCTACGAACACTGACATGTAACAAGCTGCCACTTTAACTGCATTAAGTGGTTTCTGGCTATTGGGGGTCAAAGCAAGCAGAAAAAAAGACATACAGCCCTGATATTTCTTGGTGTCATGGACTATATTATTCCCTGGCTTACTGACAGACAGCGGCGCCCTTTGATTGGTGGAGGTTGTTAAAGATTTGTGCGCTCAGGGAGTAAAGTTTGAAGGTACTGCTCAAGGCTGAAAAAACACCGTGACTTCCTGTGCGTGTCTTCAGGGGGAAAAGAGGGTGTCTTGCTGACTTACAGTTCGGCTTTGGTGGTGTGTAATATTTCATACCTTCCTGAAATTCCATCGGGGTATACAGTTTATTACGTGTGCAGTGCTAACTCCACCTGACAGTGAGTGTGCTACTTACTTTCAGCTTTTCAGACTAAAAAATACACAACAGAAACCCACAAAATGTTAAGAAAAACAATATTCTCACACCCGTGTTCTTTATTAAAGGGAAATATAATTGTGCACCATTTGAATTTCAGACTGGCGAGGCTTAATTACCTTTTTAGCTCATCATAAAGCACATTTCATTCAACTTGACAAACAAAATAAAACTCATCCAAACTGTCTTGGTTACTTTAGCTAGTAATGTAGTCAGTAACTCCACTTTTCTAACAATCACTTGCTCCGGTTTGGTCTAAATAAATCCTAAATTCACCAAATTAAATGTAAAAAATGTGCCGTTATTCCCCACGGTCTCTCTCTGCCGTTACTGGCCACCAGCTGTTTACAGTCCTGTAACTTCTCCTTCCACCACTAGGTGCCGGAGTGTCTTTCAGCTCAGCTGCCTGTTCCACCCGTAGACCGGACACTGAGCTCTGGTGGTGCGTGCTGTGCACTGCATACAATGAGTTTAATAGAAAGAGGAGCACCTGTATTTATGAGGGTATTGAGAATTATACCTTCGGGAATGTTAAACAACTTTTAATACCATGATATCATGATACAGAACAAGACTACTTACAGTATTCTGCTAAAGATGCTGGCTTTGAGTATCAATCAAAGATGATAGACTCACATGAATTATTTTGATATTATTTGGGAGCACGCACTGTACAGTTTTCAGATTATTGAATGAAGCAGTAGCACCTCTGGGAAAGTTTTTTGGCCGACGACGCCTCCACCCAGACAGTCCTGTATGAGTGTGTATGTCTGTTGGCGTTGTCCAAGATAATATCTTTGTTTCTGCTCAGTATTCATCCATCTGTCTCTGGTATTTTCTTGGCTTTTACTAAATCTTATCGAGAGACCTCCCTCCATCTCTCCATCTCTCTGTTTCCTGAGTCATCATCATTCCTCCTGATGTCGGACTTTTCTCTCTCGAATCCACCGTCTCAGCACTCTTTCGGGTTCAGCTTTGCATCGTTTCCATTTTTGGCTTCCCTCCACAGTTTACAAACCCCACCCACGATGCATACGTGTAACCACGGCAACAGCAGAACCATGGCAACCCGGGTCAACTTCCCCGGCAGAAATGGCCGACCCACTGAAGGGCCTTTTTTTTTAATGTTTTAATGAGGCTGAAACAGGATGAGAGATGACAGAACAGCTAATGAAGACAAAGCGTGTTGTAGAAACCACAGAAGTCATCATTTTTAATTATTCCAGAAGTAGTAACCACTATAGAGGATTAGTCCTTTTCATTGACTCTGTCACTGTGAAACTAAAAGTGTAAAATTAATTATATTTTATATTTGTCAGGAGGCCTGAACAAACTGTACCAGCATGAAACCAATTTGCTTAGAACTGAAAACTTAGTGACCCACTTCTAACATTCCCATCCAGCAGGATAAAGGCTACAATCCTTTTCAAAGCTGGAGAACAAAAATCAAATGTAAACTGTCATGTTTAATGAAAGAAGAGCTCAGCAGCAGATTGTCTGATGGAGGAAAAAAAAAATCAAAGAGCTGAAAACTGATTTTACTGCAGTTTGATCAGAATACTCAATAATTTAACAGAAAAGAAATCTCGCTAAATACGTATTTGATCCTCACTTTTTTCAGCAGATTTAACTCGTCCCGTGGCTATATGGGAGCGCACGACTGTCTTTATAGTGCTGACCGGGGGTTATTACTGCGTGCAGCTGCAAGTACAATCCATCACATGCAGCTGCTGTATTGTGTCGCTGGTTTGAGGCGGGAGAGATGTTGGCAAGGGCAGAAAAAGTATTCATAGAAGCGTTCCAACATTGTAAAAATACTGTTACAAGTCAACAGAATCTTAATTAAAGGGTAACGTCTCTATTTTCCAACCTGGACTCTGTTTTCCCATGTTTTTGTGTCTAAGTGACTTATGGGAACAACAACTTTTGAAACTGGTCCAGTGTTGAGCAAAAGCGCTGCAGCCAGCAGTAGTGAAGCTGCATTTTAACCACTTGGACCATCTTCACACTGTCAGTGTACGTCCACTAAAAGTGTTTGTTTTTGTCACAGACAGACTCAGATTTTTATTCTAAGTGTTTGACATTATGGAAAGGATAGATAGATCTTTTTGTTTAACCAGAAACAGACCCAAAATCTCCATCTCCAAACCCCCCAGACTCCATTTTCGGAGTTTTATTTTGTTTCTTTTGACTTTGAAAAGGTGCCATTCTTGATTTTTCCAGGAGATAATACCTGTGAGCAGAGCTGCATTGCGAAAACAAGGTTTATTGGGAACCAGTCTAAACACTAATGGTCTCATTATTCTTTAGCCATTATATTGTGCAATCAGCATTTACTTCATAATGACAAGTTACAGCAAATAAAACTTTACAATCGCCAGTTTAAGTGTAGTACTTTAGTAAATGTATTTAAATATGTAGGTACTTTCCATCACTAGTTGTGTGTTTAGTTGTAAATTAGTTGGACTTGTGATTATTGGTGCTAACTTGGATTCAACTTTGGGCGTGGAAAAAAGTTAATGATGTCGTCATGCTATTAGTACATTCATTTCACTATAATGGTTTCACTATAATGGTGGTGAGACGGCGCTTATATAAAGTGTAAATTAGCCTTTTTCTATGTAAACGTTTTTAATGCAAGTGTCACCTTATTAGGTGAATCCATGTAAAAATATCCTGAAATCAGCAGCCCTGATGTACCTGCACCACCTTAATCTAAAGCTGGCACACCCAGAAAATCCTAACAAATTTGAGTTACCAAATAAAAAAATCTTCTTCAGACATTACTCTTTCACGAGTGCTTTGTTTTAACTGTTAACTGGATCAAAACAAGCAACAGAGCAACGCTGCTCACCGGCCGATTGAACAGTTTATCCATTCTTTCACTGAAAAAAGGGCATAAAGACTTTGGATTCTAATGAAATTATTTTATTATTTAAGACCAAACCCCGCCGCCTGTCACAACAATGTGTCGGTATGTAGCCTCCCCATCTTTAATTAAAAAATGAAGCTGCCTATGGTTTTGATGTTTGGATGACATTCAGATGCTCCAGAGGTTGAGGGCCACTCTGCATATCTAATGGGCTACTTCATCAGCCAGCTGACATGAAATTGATCACTCTGTGTATGAAGAATATGTGCTGCATTAATATTTGGCCCTGATCCGTATCCCTCATATATTCAACAAACTGAATGCTTCCTAAAAATCTGAGATATTTGTGTTTAAAAGTAAAAATGAGGTATTTTTAAATGGAGTTCTGCAGAGACAGAGCACAGATTGAGCTGTTGAACTCTGCCTCACACGCCTCATCATGCGGCTTCATCTGGCGGTGTTTTGTTCTCCATCGAGCGCAGCGTGTCTCCGGTGTGACTGGAGCTCCGCCTCAGGGAGCTGAACCGGCCGCCTGTTGAGCCAGGCAGCGGCAGCAGCTGAACAGACTGCCAGCTCCCACAGGGTGGTCGGTTTGAATCCCTGCCCAGACATAGAGTCAACCCGCCAGGAAGTGGAGGAAGTTAATATGCATGTGTGAACACTTTGTACACATGCATTCCTCTGCTTCACAGGTGGAGAGAGTGGACTCGTTTTAATTATTCAAGATGGTTCAGTCTGAGGCAATGCAAGTTGATTTAGCCCTTAAAAGATATGAGAACTGACGGGCTAAAATTGAATATGTTAGAAAAATAAATGAATGAATTGTAAAAAGAAATAAATAAAATAAAAAAACATGCAATGAAAGGCAGAAAGGTGGGATTTTAAAGAACTGAGAAGTGGTAAAATACACCAAGATATTCTAGTTTTAATGTATTTTAAATTACCACGTGTTTAGTTCTTTAACCCTTTGAAACCTGAACAAATTTGCTTAATTTCTTTCAAAAGTATGGGGAGAAGGTACTGAACAACAAAAGAGGAAATTACTCAAAATTTGTAACAAAATTAGTAAAAAGTGCAAGAAAATTACTTAAATTAGGAGAGACAGACAGACAGAAACTGGAAAAGTTTTTAAAAATCATTGTAATAATTTAACATAGTTTAAATCTGTAATTATGATAATTATACATGTAGTTTTTCTTGAGACAAATTTCCCTTTCTTTTATAAAATCATTTTCTAAATCTACACATTTCTTGCAGTTTGTGGATTTTTTTTTTACCAGGTTGCTAATTGAGTTTTTGCTTAAAAGGTTAAATAACTGTGGAACAAATACAGTATGTTGACTCAAGTGTCAACACTTGAAGCTACTGTGTAATTCCTAATTCACCCACAAATGTTGAAATGCACCCCCTTAAAAAAATAAAAAAGAAACACCCTGAAAATTAGCAAAAAAAGTTTTTAAAAAGTACACAAAAAACAAAAAAGGAAATAAAAAAAAAACTACAAAAAATATTAGATAAGTTTTAATTATTTTTTTCTGTAACATGATTTTAAAAATGTATTTTAGAGAATTATAAATATAGTTTATTAACATTTTTCCTTGTTGATAATATCTCATAATCCTCAGCTAATGTTCAGATTGAGCGTGCGTAATATTAAAGTGGGCCTTAAGGGTTAAACTTTTATCAGAACGTCAAGTTGAGAAAAAAGTTTTAGGACGACCTTATGCCAAAATATTGAGCTCGAGGGAGAAAAACTGATTTTTTCCCAACTTTTTGTGCGACAGTGAAATCAGTTGGAAAGTGGTGTGACTGATGAGCTCTGATTGTACACGGGCCAGTTTTGTTGTCGTGTGAGGACAGAGGTTGTTGTGGCTTCACGTGGACAAACTTTTGGCGACATAATTAAACTTGACTTGTTTCAACTGCAGAGCAAAGTGATGCAAATTGGACTTAAACACAAACACACTCTCTCTGCTTTACATACACACTTTGATCTGCTGAAGGACAATTTAGTGCGGAAACACTGAGCGCTGCCAAACATACAGAGTAACACACACGCTGTGCTGAGGTATCAGCCCGGATGTGTGTGTGTTTCCTGCTTTAATGACGGTTAAAGTGATTTCGAAGTAAACTTTTTTTTTTGTTTTGTTTTTTTAAGATCGTCTGCCACCCGCTCTGCAGCCGGCGCTTTAGAGGAAACGATCAGACTCAGAAACAAAGCTGGCAGAGACACACATTTGTTCCCAAACGTTACACCGTTTTCATTCAGGCGGTGTTGCCAGGAAACAGCCCCGATCCAAATGCATTACTCTCGTGGCCATACGTTTCACTATCAGCAGAGTTCAGTCTATTTTCTACGTGCTCCGCCTTTATTAAACTTCACTGTTGCTTCGCCCTGACGAGGCTCCGCGGCGCTCCGGAGAACAGTCCAATCAGGTGCTGGGGTGCTGAATAAATGAGCGCCAAACCCACGGCTGCCTTTTGTCCAACTTTGGAGCAATTTTGCTGGTTGTCCTCAGGCGTTGCTCATGAATAAGAGCTGGTTCTTGGGGTCGGCTCAGGACAGACGCTCTGCTGGTCTCAGCTGGTTTGGCGTCATCAGGTGGAGACCAAGTCAGTCCTTCAGGAGAGCAAGGAGACTAACTCTCCCTAATTAAAGTTGGGCTTTGTTTTTCATTGTCTCCAAATGTGGCACCATTTTGCAGTAAATATGCTTTGTGGTATTGTGAGTTTCAGTCATGTCATCAGCTCCGGGGATGGGAACACCGATCTGTTTAAAATATATCAACAACTATTGGACGGATGGACATGTAATTTTATGAAGACACTCGTGTTCCCCAGAGGATGAATCCCACTCACTCTGGTGATCCTCTTACGTCTCCTCAGAAGCCACCATGAGGTTGAAATTCTTGTTTTTTAGTGAAATATCTCAACAACTGTTGGATATCAAAAACCAACACTTTTGCAGTGCTTTTGGCGTAAGATCTCTAAAAGCCACCATTGATAGGCCGCAATATATCAGCTGAGAACGCTGGCAGACAGAATGGTTCGCCGTGTCCTTGTACACCGCCAAACAGCCACGATGAATCTGTGGTGGCAACATGATACGTGGACGGTTGGCGTCATTTTTTTTTTTATTTAGCAAATTTGAAATTGCTGAAACTCTAAATTCAGATGGAGAACATAATAAACATCAGAAGTACTGCATTTTAATGGCATCTTTCTACCTTATTAGATAAAGCACTTCACAATTTGCTTTTAATTCACCCATTCAGACACGCATTCATACACAAACAGCCCAGTCGTCAGAGGAAAATGCTGGTATTGCACATTTTTGTAAACTCTGAGTATATTACATTTGCATATTTATCATGTCAGCGTTTCTGAAATGGTGTAGTTCAGATTACACGTATGTGAGATTCTCGTCAGGAGTTGGTATGTATAGCGGATGATGTTGTTTGAGACCAACAAAAGCTGTTTTTAACAGGAGTTCGGAACAATTTCAGCCATGTTTAGAGCGACCAGAGTGAAGATTTTAAACTAGATTATGATCTTTTCTTAACCCATATCAAGTGGTTTTTGTGCCTGAACATACACATATCATTAACTCCAGCATTGGCACAACATGAAATAATATCATTAGCTACTCTTGTCGTTGCTATAGTTATGGTGTGAAATCCACCATCTGCTTGAGTTAGAATAATTTAAAAATATACATATTTCTTTTTATAATTTATGATGTGGGCTTCCCTCGAGTCCTCTTCCTCTAAAAATATGTTTGACTACGAGAACGTCTTCGTCAGTTTGGAAACTCGACTTATCGGGAGTTTATGAATCTTTTCTGATTGAATTATTATATCTGACAGGAAACCACATTAAAGAAAATCATTTCCTCTTTGTGTCTTTCAGTGGTTTGGTGATCTGGTGACTCCGGTGTGGTGGGAGGACGTCTGGTTGAAAGAAGGTTTCGCTCATTTCTTCGAGTACGTCGGCACCGACTTCCTCTTCCCAAAGTGGAACATGGTGAGTAAACGGTTTCATTCATGTTTGTCACACTCATTAATCTCTCTATGACAGGCCACTTAGTTAGAAAGCTAGAAACGCCTGTTGTTTCTTTTTTTGCCTTAGTATTTTTTTATTTTTATTATTTGCTTCAGATCTTTTACTGACAACAAACAGAAAAAGAAAATCTTTCAGTTCAGCATGTTGAAGAGCATTCAGATATTCTGGACCTCCGTCTTATGAAATTACATTTTTCTGCCCTTCTGATGGTTTCAGCTGAGTCAGAATTTCAGCTCAAGGCTGCAGTCGGTCAGACGTGTATCTGATTTTATTTCAGAGTAAAACATTAAAAAGTCTCCAGACACCAAACACAACACTGGTAGAAAACCTGACTTGAAAAGAAAAAGCGGAGATCTTTTCCAAAAGATAAAAACAAACCTGCTCAGGAGTCTCTCTGTGTCGAAAGGTTTTATTGGTGACGTTTGTGTTTTGGCAGACAATAATTCCCGATGGAAACTGTTGACAGAGAGGTCGGAGGATTATCCAGAGGAACTGGGACACTTTTTGTGAACGCTTCGAGTAACATAAACAAAACTCCATTCAGCTGCTTTGTGCTGAGGTGGTGGCAGAATAAACCTGAAAATATCTCCATTCTTAGATTTCACCACACAGGAAGAAAAAAAAGTTTTTCTGAACCAACCTTTTAAAAATATTTTATTTTATATTTTTCTTATTGTTAACAAATCTCGAGTGCAGTCCAAAACAGTCTCTTCGTACTTCAGACTTTCTGTCTGTGGCTTTCAGCTCCAAATGCATTGGTTCCTACTGCAGATGTAAATCTTTAAACACATCTCAAAAATATACATGAACATGTACACAACATGAATAAATTATAGTCTGTCTTCAATAAAACATGACAGGAGTGCATTGGATTGAATAGTATTTCTATTATTCAACAGACCAGGCTGCTGCTGTTCTGTAATGTTCTTAATGCCGACAAATAAATACCATTAAAAACAAAAACATTTTATGAATGAAATCTGTAATTTCCTCAGACAGCTGCTCACTGTATCGAACAAACAGGAGAAAACATTTGTCGGAGACTATTTTCAGCGGCGGATTAATCCACATTTGGTGGTCTAGTGAGTATTTGTGTCAGCAGGACGGTGTGTGTGGGATTGAGACAAAATAAAGTACAGTGTGTGTGCTGCTACTAAGTAACACACACACTTATGTGCTACTGATGCACATTTAAAGATGCTAATTCCCCAAACAAAAGATAACACAGCAAGCCTGAGAGCCTTACTGCTTTATATTCCATTATAGTTATATATTTTTTGAATAGTCGCTTGGTGCTTGAATTTTGTTTTTTACCTTACACAAACAAAGACATTTCCACCAAACATTGGTGCATAAGAATTTCCCAGAATGCAGAAAATAAAGTATTTGATGCTTGAAATGTCCTATTCCCCTTTTCCAGCAAAGTTAGCACACAGTTTTTTTAAACACAGTTAAACCCGCTAAAAATAGGCCATAGACTGTTTTCCCATTGCTAGTAGACCAGAGCTGTGTACACGGCTCTGCAGCAGATGAGTTTGCCTTTCTGTGTGTGTGTGTGTGTGTGTGTGTGTGTGCATGTGTGTGTGTCTTGTTTTTTTGTTTGGTGTGTCATGTTCGATGTCACAGACAAGCCAGAGACCAGGTAAACAGCAGCATGAACAGAGGTCTGTGAAAACTTTACGCTGGTTACTTCTCTTTATATATCTCTTACATATTCAGTCTCTCTTTCAAACTCGGTGCAGACTAATGTGGATCGATGTTTGAGCGCTTGGGCGGAGACGTAATTAGTGTCGGTTATGGAGCTGAAATTAGCGTGTTCATGCAAGTGATCCATCAATGCCAATCACAGCCGGAGGCGATAAATACCCATTTAACCAACATCAGTCTTAATCATAAATATTAAAAATTCATTAATTTTCAGAATTTTAACCCTTTAAATGCCAGGTTTTTGTCAGGATGCCACTTTTTTAGATCATAAAAAAATGAATATTTTTCAGTATACTACATGCAAAGTATTTTTATTGTTGTTATTATCACAGTCTTGGACGTGTGATTTGCAGCAACATTGATTGTGACGGTGCAGCTGGTGGAAATAGCATGTATTTTCTCTATATTCCACATATGATAAAAAAAACAAATTATGTCATCAGGTGCAAAAAAAAGTTAAAATTACATTCCAAATTACAAGGAAAAAGCCCAGACTGACACGCAGAAATAATACAGTGCATGTTTTTATGCTTTGATGGCTGCGGGATCAGAAGTTGCAGTTTGAATGGGTTTCAATGGAGCATTTTTTTCAACAGTGTGAATGTAACACTTCTCTTCACACAGTGTATTTTAGACTTATTGTAGGAGCTGAGCTGGAAATCCCAAGATTGAACAAAAATGCACAATCTTGCCAAATGTATGACATATGCATGAACGCTACTGAAATTATCAGTGAAGAATAAAAAGGGCGTAAAATGTGCCACTCAGTCCCTAAGGGTTAAATGTTTTTTTTATCAGTTGAGTGAATTCTCCTTCTGGCGATAAATGAACAAAATGAGAATGTTTGAAACAAATCCTTCTAAAGATCTGTCCACTGCTTGGTTACTATCTTGTATCTCTTTGTTGTATAAAACTTTACATAACCTCTAAAACCATTTGGACATTGTTTGTTTACAAGACAAAAGTTAAAACTGTCTTTTGAGGAGGAGGAAGTCCTGACTCCTCCTGAACTTTTCCACCTTCTTCCACTCGCACGGATCGATATCTGATTCCTCTCCTTCTAAAAGTGTTTTCCTGCAGATGATATTCAGGATTGTTATTTTATTCTGCTCGTGGTTTGAAAACAAATTGATGCAGCGAGTGAGTCAGCTCTAAACACAATAAAATTAGAAATCTTTCTCAAATTTGCTCAAAAAGTCGCAGACCTCCCGTCCTCCCCCCGTCTGACAAACTCGATGAGAACTTCTGAGAAACAGTGAACGCTGCACAACTTTAAATTACAGCACACACACACTTCCTCCTGCTTTGTTTCTGCCAAAGTACGTTGTGATTTACTTCCAATAGAGAAACGTGTTACACCAAAACACCTTATCTCCCACACGCACACACAGTCTGCTTCTGAGCGACATGGCATTTTTAAATCCCTGTTACTGTGGTTCTGCACGGCTGGACGCTTTAATAGAAACAAAGTGTTTCTCCAATAACCAGCACAACGATGATAAAGCGGTCTGTTCCTGATAAAGCAATTTATTTATAATACAGGTTTTTATTTAAAAAGCCGTTTCCATCAGCAGTGAGTCACAGCCGGCGCTGCAGGGAGACGAACACAACGCAGCAAACCAGAAGGAAATACGCCGCCGAGCGTTTCAACCGACCAATCAATCACTCAGCCAATCAGGTCGCATTACATCGTTCCACAGCGGAGTTGTTGGGATCATTTGGAGCGGGGTTGTATGAGGTACTTATACATAAACAGCATATTACTTACACTAGATGTCACAATCTCAATTTAGAGAAGCAGGATTAAAACCACAGAGGCCAGTCAATATGCTGCTGTGGACCGAGGCAACAGCAAAATGTGTTTTAACAACCTAAAAAAATCAGTGTCAGTTTAACTTTAACAGTCACACTAAGAAATGCCTTTGCAAAAATTATACAACATTTTAGATCGTAGAATAAGTTAATAAAGTGCATCATTTTATAAAGAGAAAACAAATATTCATCGCATAATGGATTGTAAAAAGTGGAAAAGTCAATGAAATATAAATTTAACTTCATGCGATAATCACATTAAAATAAATAGACAAAAATAAAAATGAATCTTGATCTGTTCATCTAAAAAAAAAAAAAAGTTAGTATGCCTTAAAATGCCTTAAATTTCTGCGTGTGAAAAGACGAGTTGAATCAGTACAAAATTACCTCAACTTGTTTTCTCAAATCGAGTCAAATTAGATTTTTAAGGCAGCCTGCACAAACGTTTTAAAACAAATAGTTTATTTTTACACTTTGGTTACTAAACTGTAAAAAGTAACATGAAAGTTTTCGGTGGTTACTTCATTTTATATATTGCATACTATATTAACTACATTTGGATCGATGTTTGACCGCCGCTCTGGTCGTCATTTCATGCAGGTGTGAAGTTTTGCCTTTCCCTTTATATTAAAAAGCCAGGTGTTGGTGGACGTTAGCGAGCTTTTTGTGCAGAGGAAAACTGCCTTAGTTTGTTTGTGTTATTGTGTGACTTTGGCATTTAAAATGGCTTCAGTTCAGAGTCACCAAATTCACACAAAAACACTGAGTAACTGATCAAAGCCGTGACGGAGCAGCAGCTCTCTGAAGTAACCTTAAGTGTCACACTGCATCATTAACGCTACATGGAGCCATACAGGGAAGATCAGAGCTGAAGGAAAGCCTTTAAACAAAGAGTTTACGAAAAAAACAATTGCTGAAACTAGACCACATATGCCATAAATACTAACAAATAGACACGAAAAAAATCACCTAACAGCTTCTACACGCAGCTAAACAAACCAAACAGGATCACACCGTTCAGTGGACGACCACATTTAGTGTCAGTTTCTTTTCTTTAAGTCTGTTCACGACAAAGAACAGCGGGTTTGTGTTTGCATCTGTTTGGGCGAGTCATAAAAGCAGCTGAGCAGCCACCTGAGGAGCACATTCCCAACCCAGGACCTCCTCCTGTTCAAGCTTTTCACCTGGAGGGAGGTGAAAATGTGCACGTCGGTCACCTTTTTAAGCAGCTCACACCCATTTGAATAGAGAGGCAAACTGGCCGACACACCTGTGGGCTAAGAGTTGATTTGTAAAACAAAGAGTGGTTTTTAAACAGTCATGTTTAATTTGCAAGTGTCGTACAAACAAGTCAAATGAAAATAAAACAGTAAGAAATATGAAGGTAGGATTATTTCTACAGCCGTGGTAAAACATTTAATTTGTTTTAATTGAAATACCAAATACAATGTGTTTTTCTATGGCGAGCAAGAGACATAATATTTGTTTTGTATGGACACAATAGAGCAGTAATGAGGGACTGACCCAAATTTGACCTCCACACAAACACAACAGCTGTGGTGGAAATTAACTGTAAACTAACTGAAATTAATTTAACTGCAATACGAGGTACCTAACTTATTATTTTCTACTTTTTTCAGTAAATACACCAAACTTTCCACTTTTATTCCAATCCATATTCTGGAGGTTTTCATAGAAAAGTTTTTTTTCATATATCATTAACTATCTTATTGATATTAAATTTTATTTATAAAACCAATGAAAAAAATGCATATTTATTTGCTAGTGATTTCATCTGAGTAAGTTTCAAGGTTAAACATTTTACCCTATCCACCTGTAGTGTCTTTTTTTTCTATTTTCTTTTTTTGGGGGGGGTCAAAAAATATTTAAAATTTTTACAATACATATCTTTAAATGCTATTTTTTGCGAAATATTTTTTTATCATACTGAGCGAAAAATCTCCACTTTAGTCTTACTTATATACACCAAACTTTCCAGTTTCCTACAAGACGCTTTGTCATATATCATTAATTGCTTGATTTATATGAACATTTAAATTCTAAAAGCAAGGCAAAAATCACTTTTTTTTCTTTTTTAACTACTGACAGTGTTTTTTTATTTCTTATTTTTTTATTTTATTTTATGGAGATAGAAAGAAAAAGATATCCAATATTCCCTTGGTACAAACCTCTTGGCTTTATTCAGTATTTCGATTAATGTTATGGAAATGTATGCAAATATGTGCATATTTCTGTGATAATGTTTCATGTAAGTAATCAGCTGGATAAGTTTCAAGGTGTATCTATTGGTTAAATTTTTTACCTTATTCACATGTGGTGTCCCCTGAGTACTTCCTCTCCCACCATCGACAGCAGTAACAAAGTGCTTATATCACGTATTAATTTATCAATAATAAGAGCTGAGTACTAGTAATAACATTGTGTTTTTACTCAGTAATTGGAGTACCATTTCCAGCGCAGCACACAGCATTACAGCAGTTAATCTGCTGAATACAAAGAGGCAGAGAGACGGCAGGTCAGAGGTAAATGACAACAGATAACTGATGGGAAACAAACAGACTTGGAAAATATGAAATATTCATGTTTTATAGAGAGCAGAGAACAATCAATATTCCTCCTCTCCTCTCATCTCTTGACACTTACCCGTCAGCGAGAGAAGAGTGTATTCAAATCATTCTCCATTTTTCAAAGTGGGTTTGCAGTCGGTTTAACCCCCGGGTGGGTTTACCCAGGGGTTAATCATCTATCCTGGTAAATGTCATTTTATCTGACGGATCTCGGACATGTAGAGAGCCGTTTATGAGGAAAAACTGACAAAAATATCCTGTAAATTCAATAAAACTTCAATATTTGCATTAAAGATAAATTGGAGGATTTTCTTTTTTACACACAACAAATCCCTTAAAACAGTGTGTGTATCTGTAGTCTGGTATATGTGGCGCGCTCAATCGGAATCAGTCGGATGTCTCATTACTAGATAAACGGAGATTTATGGCAATTTTTCGTAAAAAAAAGGTCTCGGCTTTCACAATATGAAACTTCTTTTGCCACTTGTGGATTAATCCGTTGCTGAAAATAGAGCAGAGTCACAATTTCGGGCTATTTATTTGATTAAAAAGTACAGATAGCAATTTATTGTTTGTTTTCTTGTTTTTCTGGGATTTATTGACAATAACAAACATATATAATATCTGTGGCCTTCTCCTTCAAACAGCCGTGGTCAGTGATTTTGCAACATTACCCACAATTTTCCATACGGCTATACATCCCTCGTCTCCAGGGAAAAGAGTAGCAACATAAAATCAGAAGGATTTTGGTAAATAAAGCCATTCATTGCAGGATTGATTGCACAATAACTTAAGTTTAGGTGAACTGCAAGAGAGGAAAAGACCTGTGGGGTTACTTAATCTATTAAATACATAAAACCAAAAGGGAAGTCCTGACTCAGAGTTTTTAAAGGTCTTACATACCTGCTGTAACCCGGAGAAAAGGGAAATGCTCCTAAACAGTGTGCATGTATCCACTAAAACTGGACCTGGATCAGCCTCCACGTAGTTTATTAACAGATGAATGAAAAGCAGTCTGAGGCTGTAACAACAAAGATATGTAAGGAATCAGTGGCATCTTCAGGCCTGGCTGTCCGAGGCTTCAGCCCTGAATTTTTTATAAATTGTCCCGGATTGAAATATGTGTGTTGATCCTCCCAAAAGCTACAAATGATTTTTCCTTGAGCCTCCCAGGGTGATTGAAAAATGCATGAAGTGTTCGTCCCACATGATGTGTTCAAGGACCTGAAATGTGAAAATCCAGTGGTGGTTTCTGTTTTGACAGTTTGTGGCTACAATAAATAATTGAATTTTGGAGATTTTTATTTTGGTTTTGGTTTTTTAAAAATCACCCAAAAATTTCAAAGAAAAAAAAAATGCCAAAAAGTTTTTAAAAAAAAAAATCGCCACGAATTTTAAAGGACAAAAATTCCCCACAAAAATTTAAAAGAAAAACTAAATCACCATTTTTAAAAGAAAAAATAATACAAGATCCTCCCCAGTGCTTTAAAAAGAAATTTTCTCCTTTTTCAACACCTCCGTCCCTCTTATTAGTAACAAACACTCTAATAATGATAAAAAGCCCTGCATCTAATAATCTCTAACTTCATCCATAATTGTACTTAAATGCGCTTTGTTAGATTCTGTCACTTTTGACAAAAATACAGACTATTTTTCTAACTCTAGTCAATACAGTTTTAATGATAGCCATTAAAATGAAGTATTTTGTTTCACCTCAGTGCTAATTACTAACAACTATTAATATTTTTAACACCACAAGTCATAATGAAAGTTAAAATAATGCCGGACCCCCTGCAGAGGTCGGGGCTCTGCCCCTAATGTCCTTAAATCCTGGAAACGCCCCTGTAAGAAATATATGTTGCTATTAACTTTATGGCAAATTCATAAACGCTTGACAAATATCAACTGTATCGTTTCATCTGGTAACAAAGTGTGACTCATCAGTATTGTTACAGTGACAGCTCCGAGTTTAATAAAGCCGTTAAACTGTTGACCTAAACTATATTTGATGTGCGACACCTGCCAGGCAGTGAATTAGTATTCAGTGTTACACAGAGAGAGACACGTCTGTCATCCGGACAAGTTTAAATGACGCTGAAATAAAGAGGAGGAGGGGAGGAGGGGAGGAGAGGAGGAATGACGGGGTGGATGTGGAGGAGGATGGAGGGTGGAGACGAGCAGACGTTTTAAAGTTCAGCAGCTGCTTGTGAACGCAGCCCCGTCCCTCCATCTGCGTGTGTGTGTGTTTGTGTTTACACTGACTGTTGGCCCATTAGCTGTCCTCCACATGTGGGTCCATCTGGTTCATAATGGCCATATGGACCAGATGGACCCCCTCTCTCTCTCTCCAGGTGACTTAAAGTCTCTGTTAATTAGAGCCGATGTCTCATTTAGTCTGATTTCGACTCTTTTAATTTCTCACAGAGAAATTTTCATCCAAATGTGCCATTTAACTAATTAACTAATAGTGTAATTTGCGGCGGAGCCCCTGATTTTGTCTGTTTACCTCTTTCTGTCTCTGTTAGTGTTGACTCTAAAATAAAAGCAGTCTGTCTTTACCCAGGAGTTAGCCAGATCCTTTGAGGAGGGATCAGTCCAAGAAAACATTCAGGAATTCGTCGGGTTCGCTTCCTTCAGTCCCAGAAAGGATTTATTTCAAAACAAACAGTTTATGTGACACATGGTTTTTGTTCATTTACAGTCCCAGCCACTCTGAAGTGCTGCTCCCAGCTGGAGGCTCTCTGGCTGTGAGCCGGCTGGAATCCAGTTTCCAGCTATTATTCAGTCCCTCCAGGGTTGCGCCGGCTTTTTTGGGGATTGCTGCGGCCTAAAATGCCAGCGATGACAATGATTCCACGGCAGCTTCTCTCAAAAAACTCTGATGCATGATGCAATTTTTTGTAGGTGTTTTTGCAATGAAAATAGAGGACAATTTGAAGGCGACTTCTTGTAGTGAGAATAAAAACGCACTTTTGAGTTTGTGATTCGTACACCGAATAATTCTTTCAGCAAAGATCTCATGAAAAAGCCTCTGTTGTGGTTTCTGGTCTTGTCTTTTTTCAGCTGTTTTCAGCAAATCTTAGTGATTTTTTTTGTGGCACAAAAGTGTTTGTGTTCCACCTCAGTGTTGCATGCAGTAACAGTTTAGTTGCTGTGACCGGTCTTTCGCAGTAATTTTTGTTGGTAAATGTTAGACGTTTTTGTCATACACGTCTGCATTTTCACAATCAGAAACAAGGAAGTGAGTTTGGTGATGTAATGGGAGGGACGGATATTGTTGTATCGTTGTTCCTTATATTATGTTACTGGCAGCGTTTCAACCTGATGCGTTCAGCAGGGTATTTTACGAACCGACGCAGTCCGTTAGGGTATTATACTACCAGGCCAGGTGCTATCCAGTCGACTAGTGGCTTTTCATACCACTGTGATGGTAGCGTCCGGCTGCGTATCATACTGCTGCGAACGGTGGCATTCTGACCTTAAAACCACCGAAAAAGTAGCAGCATTTGACAATGAGAACGTGCTATACTTTATCCTATATACGTCTATTTTATTAGATCATTCCTTTGGCTTATTTTGTTTATGCATTTGTTTTATTTAATTTCTTTTTGAAGCACTTTGGTCAACGTTTGTTGTTTTCAAATGTGCTCTATAAATAACTCGAACTTGAAAAATTAGATTACACCAAATTTGAAAGAGAGACTGAATAAGTAATAGATGTATAAAAAGATATGTTTTCACTGGCCTCCGTGCTGCTTTCTACAGTTTACTGATCTCTTTTCTGGCTGTTGAAAAACCAAAATAACAAAAAGGCTTTAACTCAAACATTCATCATAACATTTAATAATTATTCCTAACTACCAGCACTTAGAGTGAATATCACTTTTACCTCATTTATATTGTGAATTGGCACAAAAGACTTTTTTCTTTAGTGGTTCTGTTTTGCATCTGTTTGGTAGTGACATTAAAGCAGCTAAACAGCCAACTGTTGAACTCATTTTCACCTCTCCACCCCCCCATTCAAGCTGATCACCTGGAGAGAGGTGAGAATGTGTACATCAGTCGCCTTTTCATGCAGCTCATACCCATTTGAATAGAGAGCCAACCTGGACCAGCACACAGTCAGTGTTGATGTGAGAGAGAAAAAAGACCCACAGAGGAGCATTTTTTTAAAAAATAAGTGTTTATTTTTGCAAACCCAGTGTGAAACCAGATGAAACAATGCAGAAATGAACGTGTGTGGATTGTTGGACGTTTGCTCACTTTCCGCTCGGTCCTCCTTTGTTCTTCACAATCAGTCTCTGCACTTCTGATAAGCCTGTAATGACTTCATTACAGAACTCACGGGTCAGTTTCATCTCCCAGAAGGCCCCTATGGCTCGGACAAGCTGCTGTCTTGTGCGCGGCTTAACCTCCTTTCGGATGAATTCTTTCATTGAGAGCCAAACCAGCTTGATGGGGTTCAGATCCGGTGACTCTGGCGGCGTCCTCACCCAGTTGATTCCCTCAGATGCGATGCAGGCTGCAGCGGCGGTGTGTTTTGGATCATTGTCCTGGAAAAAGCGGTGTTGTAACCCAAAATGCATCCTGATGTACGGTGCTGCAGCTGCTCTGATGATGTCGTTCTCAAAGTATTGTCTGTCCATGCTTCCCTCAAAGATGACCATTGGCCCCGCGCCGTGTCGGGATATCATTCCCCAAACATGGAGCTTAAAGGGATGTTTTCGCTGTGATTTGGCAACAAGGTGGCCCTTCCTGCGGAAACAGAGCTTGGCATCCTGCTCCAGAGTCACTGTTGTTTTGTCTGTAAACAGCACGTCGTGCCACGTCTCCCCAGACTCGAGCCACTGGAGAGCTTGCTTCAGTCTCGCCTCTTTGTTGAGCTCTTTTGTAATCTTGCAGGTGGTGGGCTTTCCGAATTTCCACCCCAGATTCCTGCGGGCGCGACGCACGCTGGTCAGACTAAGCTGAACACCAAAATCTGCTTCAATTTTCTGCTGCAGAGCTTGAGCCTTCATCTTATTGCTGCTCTTGGTCACTTCATCGATGGCCACCAGGATGTTACTGTGGGAATCAGAAAAAACATCAGACAAAGAAACACATTTCATACACAAAGAAAATCTCTCCAGCTGTTTCAGAGACTGTCAGTAAAACTCCGCTGTGGTGAGACTAGTTCCTTTTACCACTAGTTTAATCCTTTGAAACCTGAGAAAATTGCTTGATTTCTTTTAAAAATATGTAAAGACGGCAATGAGCAACTTAACAAGAAATGACCAAAAATTCACAAGAAATTAGTAAAAAGTTACAAGAAAATTACCTGATATTATGGGGAAAGGGGGTGTGGTTTAAAAATACAGAAAGGAAATGACCTGAAAAAATAAAATAAAATAATAATAACGTATTTCTTGTAACAATTGTAATAATTATTTTTTTTATTCATAGTTTTTCCTTGTTATTTGATAATTTCTTAATGATCCCTCTCTCTGTCTGTCTCTGTTATTTTCTTGTCACCTTTTACTAATTTTCTTGCATTTTCCGGGATATTTCATGCCAAGTTGCTTATTGCCGTTTTTCCCCATATTTTTGAAAGAAATCAAACCAATTAGTTCAGTGGTCAAATTTTTACATCTGAATGCAGCACAAGAAAATTGATGTCAATCCATCTTTCAAAGGGTTATTTTGCCTCGCTTCTTTGCAAAACTTAAAATCACAAAATCAGGGTATGTGAGTTTTCTCCCCTTTAAGCCGGCAGCAGAGGTAATAACAGCGCTGAATTGGCTTCTGAGTAAAAGAGCCTGACGGGACTATCGATAGGACGGGTGTGACATTTTAATAGCGTGTTATGTGTGCGACCCTCTGCGTGAGATTTAAAAAGCGGAGAGCAGTTAGCAGCTTACTCAGAGATAAACAGCAGCTGAAAATGTCCACAAATTGGCAAAATAAAGAGGTCCAGGAGCTTATTACTCTGCAATCAGAGAACGAGATCGGCAGCCATGTAACAGATGGTAGATGATTGTTACTGCCGTGATGTACGAGATACCGATGTGCTATTCAGGCCCGTCATGCTTGTTTTGCTTCCATGATGCCAGCATGCTGTCTAAAATCCCAGCAGCATAATGCAGACATTCTTTGGTTCTGTATAATAATGCAAAAAATGGACTTAACAGTGGACTGCTAGTGTTTTCAAGCAGTTTAAACTCTTTTGGCTACTCACTGGTGCAGTTTCCTCGGACATGAGTGGCGTGGTTGTCTCTCCTTGAAGTGATATCTCACAGTCCTCAGCGACACTTTGATGCCCAGATTGGCAAAATGCTGCTGGATCTCATGTGCTGATTTTCCACTCGCTCGCATGAGACGAATCTGTTGGGAGCTCTCTCTGTTGATGTGCGTCATCTCTGCTGTCTGTGGTGAGGCAGGTCAATGCTCCTCTTATAGAGCACACAGAGTGGGTGTGTCCAAACAAGTTTGCCACAGGTAGCCTAACCAATAAGAATCAAGCTTTCTCCTCCTAAACGACAGTCCCTCCGTCCCCCTCTGTTGTGTTAATAACTTGTAAATTTGATGTAAAAAAAAAACAA
Organism: Plectropomus leopardus; assembly: GCF_008729295.1. Taxonomy (NCBI): domain Eukaryota; kingdom Metazoa; phylum Chordata; class Actinopteri; order Perciformes; family Serranidae; genus Plectropomus; species Plectropomus leopardus. The sequence continues at coordinate 3,288,107 of NC_056484.1, forward strand.
AAAAAAAAAACAGTGATCCTGAGAAGGTATTAGTTGAATAGGTGTTGATTTTCATTTTATAGAGAATTTTGCCTCTAAAACACAATGTGAATGTAAATCAGTTGTGTTAGTCCAACTAAAACTGGACTTTTAAAAAACAAGTTAATATGTTAGTCCAACAGATATCGGACCAAGTCTAATTTCTTGAACTCGGACTAACACACCCAGATAATGTGATTGGTTGAATTGGTTGAAGTCGAGCTATTCCATCATGTAAACACTTCAGGACCTAAACTGGACTCAGTGCTCTGCGTGTGCTCCCTGTCACTGCTTATGAGGTTATACTTATATATATATACTTATACTTTTTTTTAACATCACAGCCCAGCTAAATGTAGTACAGTCCAACAACAGCGGCACAGAAGCTAAGCAATGGACTGCTGTGGATGGGGCTGTTCTGGGAACTAAAAGAAAACTTGCTGCTGCAAATGTGACTGAATTGAATCAGTTGCATTGTACCATTCTCAGAGTGTTTTTAAAACCAAAAATTGCTAGCTGGGTACTCGGACAAGGACAGTAGTCCAATCAAATGGCCTACTTAACTGTGCATGTAAACGAGTGTCTGTAGCAAAAATCCCCCTCTGTGCTTATTTCATGAAATGAATGAAGTGTATCAAGATAAGGTATGAAAGAAAATTAAGTGCTTTGTTCAGGCGTTACACAGAAAATTGTACTCAGAGTAACAAAAGCCCTTTCACTCAGACTGCGGGAGGCTGGGGTACTTGTAAGGATGACAAACCGATGGCCCATTAAGTGCAAACAAAAAGGTAGACTCTAATGCTAATGATGTTTTCAGCAAGAAGCAGAATACAAGAGAGTTCAACTCTGCAGTCGGCTTCACAGAATGCTGCTTTTTGAGTAAAAACACATTACACTGTAAAGACCAGCACCACATCACAAACATCTCAGAGAAGCACTGAACTAATCTGACCAATAATTACACAGCTTCTCAAACATTACAATATAAAATCAGCGCATGTAATTATTAAACGTGTGGACGAAAAAGAGAGAGAACAGGCTGCACAGGTGAGATTATACATTTAATAAGCATGAGCTTATTCTTTTTGGGGGTACTGTTTCAGTCAGTGTTGCCTGATTTCATTGCAGCTTTTCTTAAAAATTCTGATAGTGAAAATGGAAATTGCATATTATTGGCATGTTATCCTCGTTGTTTAGTTTTATTTTTTAATACATAGTAACATGAATCCAAATTAATTAATTAACTAATTTGCCTTTTGCAACAACTCCTCTATCTAAAAGTGGATTTTATGCTGTCACCCACCTGAAAAGCAAGTACAAGTCAAGAATGCATCCTGATACTAAAGCCCCTTTTCTGCTGTACAAAAAAAAACACCAAATCCACCCACAACTGTCTTTTTAACGTAATGGGAAAGGTTATAATCAGCACTCACATTCTGATCAAATGACTCTGCAGTAGTCACAGGTGTTTATTGGCTCTGGCTCTGATCGTCACTGATGGAAACACAACACCCGGGTGAATATGTTGATTTTAGCCCCTTAACCTGCGTAATGCCATGACGGGCTGCAACTAATTACCATCCATCTCCACCTAAGCTGCGGTCAATCATCAATCCAAATTAGTCTGCACAGAGTTTGGAAGACAGACTGAATAAGTAAGAAAAATATAAAAATTAGTTTCACTGGCCTCCATCCATGCGGCCTAAAAAGGTATGATGGCTCTCTATGGAGTCCCTGCTCTCTCTCTCCTTTGACCAAGATGTCCTTGTACTGAAAAACATTGAAGAACTTGTGAGTTTGATGTGAGGGACTGCTGTGATTAAAGTGTAGTGATTGGTCAAATTTGCAGAAATGTTGCGGTGAATCAACAAAATTGCAAGGTTGTGCAGAATTCACAGTAATTGCATTAATTGTTGCAACAGTGGCCTCCACAGTATCTCGGAGGGGCTTAAATCTACAGCCCAAACACCACTGGTATTGTCTTGTACTCGGCCGATTAGATGTGTCGGCACACAGTCCTTTTTACCGCTTTTGTTATGACTGCAAACAACCAGTCCCAGAAATTGCGGTCTCGAAAATGCAGCGGAATCGTCTCTATTATAGTTTTTGATTGAGCTGCTGGAGACGCATTATACCAATTTTGTTAGATTCAAAGAAAATTGCTGTGTATTGTGTTATTGGCTGTAATTACCACACCAAAAAAAAGAGGCAAGGGAACAGAGCGAGAAAGTGTGTCTTACCTGCCAATATAAGTAGCAGATGATCGTTAACACACTTTTACCCGATTTCACCATTTACATTAAATTCATGAAAGAAGACAACAAAAGCATTTTTTTTGATGGTAAACGTATAAAATTTGACAAAATCAGTGAAGAGTCACCACAGTGTGCTCTTTATTCCCTGAGCGAGAAAGTCACCAGACTCCCCAATTTTCTACATTAAGCTTTTCTTCCGTTAGAAGTATTCCATTTTATAGCGCTTATAAATTTTATTGCGTGGCATGTACAATTACCTGAGATTATGCTGATTATTTTGATGATCGTGTAAAAAAAGAAAGACAAATATATAGAAAAATGGACTGATACATTAGTGGATCTCAGATTGATCTTGTGCTTTAACCTATCTGTGCATTCATTGCATCATTGTTGAAACATAGAGAAACAACGTAACTGCTGTAACGTACAAATTTAACATATCCATGGTTTTGCAGAAATGTACAATGCCAACATTTATTGTGGCAATTGTGTTGTTCCATGACAATAACGAGCTCTTAACTTAAAGTATGCACTTTTTCATACACATCAAATATGATCAGAACCGCTGATTTCAGTGAGCAACCATGAAGTCAAATGGTTGCACTACATCTCCAATCATACATAAAGCATTGCTACTGGTTTCAACACATGGTCGCTGTTTACTCACTGAGATTGAACCCCTTTATCACTCTCACACCAGATATTAGACAGGTACATCACCGTTTATCCTCAGGGACGACGGAAAGATAACAGTCTCTGCATCATACATTTAGACCGGCTCCTCTGTTTGTATTCATTCTTAAATTCAGACTACTTACAATTATTGTATTGTTTAACAAGATGAATATTTCATGCAAGTCAGCACAGAGCCACATCTGCCAAGAAGTAGCGTGATCCCAGCAGACACCGGGAAATCACTTTAAAAGAATAAACATCTTTCTGTTGATCCTAATGTTCATTAAAAATGTAATATCTCCAGAAACTTTTGTTTAACTAGATGTAGATTCATGAAAGCCAAATCTACTTAATAAACAACTTTAATCCATGAATTACACAGAGCCACATTGGACCAGACATTAGCCAGATCCCAGCAGATACCGTTAATTAAAAAAAAAGTTCCTGTTCATTAACGACTTAAACTTAATAAGCCAACAATTCTATAGTTTAACAAGATGGAGGTTCATTAAAACCAAATCTCCATAGTAAACACTGTAATCCATGAATTAGACAGAGCCGCACTTCTCCGGATTTAGCCTGATCCCATGGGTAATTTAGAAAGAGCTCGTTACAGCTCAACATGTTTGCAGATGTCTATTAAAACCTTGAAACCAGGAGAGTAGATGAGAGAAGAGGAAATAGGAAAAGGAGTAACGAGAGGAAACAAAGACAAAAGATTGACAACAACAAGGAGAGGAAAGATGGAGGAGCAGAGGGAAAAGGAAAGAAGGAGCACACTTACTAAGAAAGATGATTACGGGGATAAAGCCGGGATGAAGAGTGGAAACAAGAAAAGAAAACAAGATTACAATAAACAAAGATTAACCACACTGATCACACAACTAAACATTTGTTTACAGAACCAACTGTTCCATTAAACAACAGTTTGTTGACCAACTTTGTTTTGCCAAACTTAATTATTGAACTGCAGTCTGGTGAAAGCCGAGCTGGAGGGAAACCAAAGCAAACGCCAGATTCTAAAAATTGCTGTGCAGAGTATTAATCACATTGTTGGGATCACACACCAACATTGTGGGGACATCTGAGTCCCCTAGGTCAAGGGTTAAGTAATTTTACTGTTGTAAACTGAGCTGGAAGAATACCAAATACACTGTAGATTTGTAGACATCATCATGTTGTGAGGACAATTACCTGTTCACACAAATACATTGTGAGGACTCCCAAGCATCTTACTCCTCCTTGTTTTTGTGGGGTTTTTTGTTTGTTTTTTAAATGTAGACATAGTTTTATGGTTAGAATTAGGTTCAACGTTTGTTAGTGGTTATGGTCAACCTCCAGAGAAATCACGTCAGTACAATGTCCCTATAAGTGACAAAGACAAACGTGTGTCTTTTCAGGAAAAGCAGCGCTTCTTGACTGATGTCCTCCACGAGGTGATGCTATTGGATGGCCTAAGTTCGTCCCACCCGATCTCCCAGGAGGTGGAGCAGGCGACGGACATCGACCGAGTCTTTGATTGGATCGCCTACAAAAAGGTACCGATCACAGCGAATTAAATGTAATTAATTTATCAGTGTTCATGCTTTCTCGTTACTTTGTTTGAATGTGTATTTCTCCGTACTGTCTGCAGGGGGCGGCGTTGATCCGGATGCTGGCTAACGTGATGGGACAGACGCTGTTCCAAAAAGGACTCAATGTAAGTTCATGTCGTCCTGCAGGTCCAGCTGTGTACACAGAGGTTTTTATATCTGAGGACAACAGGGAGAGGCACAGTTTGGCTTTAATGTGGTTTGTCACCTGGATTCAGACAGAAACTGTGTGTGTGCTCGCGTGTGTGCTCGCGTGTGTGCTTGCGTGTGTGTGTTTAGCAATATTTTGGCTAAACCCTGACAGTTTGGAGCAGACTGAGTATACAGATGGACGGTGAATAAGTGGATTTGGCTGCAGGGGCAGTTTGAGAGGAAGTTTTGCTGTTTTTTTTTTTCTGCTGTAAAACAATATTTCAATCCAGTTTGACTGACCTGGATACAACCTTTGAGCAGGCACTTTTTAAAGTGTGCTGTGGCTACAATTTGAATAGTCAAAGGACAGATATTTGGTATCCTCAATACGACAATATATTGCTCCATCATCATTGCATCTTTGTAAAACAGACTTTTATTGTCTTTCAGGTGCAAATTGGCAGTAATGTTATAGAGTCACATTTATAGCAGTCGAGCTGAAAAGAAAAGAATACATTTACGCTGTAGTGAAGTAAAAAGTAGTTTACTGGCTCAAAAATATAAAGAGTAGAGGTACAGTTTAAAAAAAGGAACATGAAAAGTACCCGCTCCTTAGAAAAACTACTTTTTTTTTACTCCCATGTGTTTTACTTGTAATACGTTACTACCCGCCGCTGCAATCTCCACCTCATAAGATTCAACACCTCCCGCAGGCGGTGGGTTTCAGAGGTTCGGGGATGTTTGCAGTGTGACAGAAGAACATGAAAAAATAAAATTCAGTTTAATGAGGTACCATAAGTTCCTTGGAATTATGTTTCCAGCTTCATCGCAGTTTACTTAGGGACAAGTTCAAAGTAGAATTCAATAAATTGATCCACTGTGGAGAATGTCGGCGCTGGCTGTTGTACAAAGTGATGAAACATGAATCAGAGAGAAAGCAAGAGGTAATGTGAGGGGACAGGTTCTTTTTTTCTCTTGGCTTTATATTGAGAGTAATAAATTTTTCTCACACACGCAGACCACTGAAAGATACGGCAGATTGTAGAGTAGATAACAAACAACATGTGTGGCGTTCATCACGCGGCGTGCTGCATTATTTAGCGATGTGTAGCTGCTAACCGGCTCTCTGATGCGTCACACTGGTTGATGCTAATGTCTTAGAAACATCAGAAAACTGAGAATGAACTTTGAATTTATTAATACAGAAGTGAGGGAATTTTTATTCACAGAACTGGAGGAAAACTGTCAGCAGTTAATGTAAAAATGATGTCATATGATGTAAGGTGAAAGTGGGTTAAATATAGTTTTTGTTCCCCTGCATGCGTGCACACACACACACACACACACACACACACACACACACACACACACACACACACACACACACACACACTGCTGGATCAGCAGTGTTTTATATAGAATCTGGTTCTCAGTGTGTTCCAGGTCACTGACAGTTTCTGCAGGAAAATCAGGACAGTGTGTGTGTGTGTGGGACAGTGTGTGTGTGTGTGTGTGTGTGTGTGTGTTACAGGTCCATATACAATGCTGAACACGACACCACACCACCTATATTAGTTTCAGTCCTTCAGTCGTTCTCTGTTTATTGTTTGTGCAAAAACAAAATAATAGAGAACCGCAGGAATGAGTCATTTTGGTTGGAAGACTGAAATAAGGTCTGTGGTTAACACAAGCTTAAGATACTTTCTCGTTTTGTTCTACGACACAAATTATGAACTCTAAATGTTTGCCGTGCCACGCCGAACACAGCCTCGTAGTCATGGCGACACGACTTTAGTGTAGTTAGTTATATCTGTAGCATGAGATGGGTTTGGGTAGCGTATCCTGGACACACCTGTAACAGATATTCACGGGCGGACAGGGAGTTTTTAGAGCCTGCAGGTTTCCAGCTGGCTGCAGAAAGTGGCAGATTTGGCTTGTCGATGAACACGTTTGATGTGTCGATGAAGAGTGCAGGTCAAGGATCGTGTCATCTTCACATTTGGGAAAACCGTCCTCATCAGCAGCCAGGAATCTTTCACCTCCCAGCTCTTTATAACGAATGTATTTAAATGAAATTATTATCACTCGCACTCATCTTTATCTCACTCTTATCAGGTGGGTTTATGTGCATCATGCTGCTGTTTGTGTTGCTTTTATCTCAGGTCAGCTTTAGTGAAGGTGAGAGTTATCAGAAACACACACACACACACACACACACGGTGCCGTTATCATGTGTGTCATCTCGGTCCAATAAAGAGCTTCTCTTGCCTTATCAACCACCACACACACCATGACACCTGACTGAGAAATCTTCTGTATCGCTGAGGAGCAGATTAGCAGTCTTTCTCTGTAGGTGTTCTGTCTTATCTTGTTCTACTTTCCTCCCATTTCTAGTTTTATTATAAACCCAACCGTCCACCAACCTCACTAAGCTTTTATTACCCGATCCACTGCAGCAAGAATGAGATTTATACCTGCGAAGCACACACACGACGCCAGACACAACCGTCAGTGACCAATACCAGGCAGAAAACGAAGCTGCCGCATCACTGAACCCTTTGAAAACAGAGCAAATTGGCTTGATTTCTTTTAAAACAGAGGAAGAAAGTAATGAGAAACGACAGAACAACAAATGACCCAAGCGTTATTAAGAAATTAGTTTAAACAAAAACACAAGAAAATTACCTGAAAATAAGTTTTAAACAAAGGGAAGTTGCTGCAAAAAAGGGCCTAAAAATTATAATAATTTTGTAACATAGTTTTAAAGAGACCACTAACCCAAACCATGAAAACAAATAAAAAGCAGATACTGAGGATTTTAGGACATTTCTAGGATTTTATGGATTTTTCTAGGATTTTAGGACATTATGGTTTAGCTAGGACCTCTGTCAAGGGTGTGGGGCACTTTTTTTAATCAAGCCGCTCTATTTCCATGCTGTTTTATGCACTTTGGTAAAAGTACAAAAAAACTCCCAGTATGAATCATTTTATTTTTATTGTGAATGTGACTTTGAAAATGTTTGGGGGACAGATTTGCCCGGTGGCATCACTGATATGGAGACTCAGTTTTCCCTCAAATTGTATATTGTGTCATTAATAATTAGTATTTACTAGATGAGTTTCATTACTGCATGATGACAGTATATTGCAAATGCAGAGCTACTGATGTGCTAAAGCTCTGACCTGTTCTCTGTTTTTCTTTCCAGGATTATCTTCTGAGTCACATGTACAGCAACGCAGCCAGAGACGACCTGTGGAGCAAACTGTCTCAGGTAACAATCTGTTCACCTGTCTGAACCACCCCTCCCCGCCCCCGGAGGCTCCAGAGCAGGGCAGTGATACCTCTCACAGTACAGTGTTAGTGCCTTGATCCAGAGCGGGCAGCACCTGCAGTGGGGGAGGCTAAAGGTGATCCAGTCCCTCTGAAGGTCTTGGCTCAGCCCTGATAGCCGGGGGTTAAAACCTGAAACTGCTCCACATTCGTCTCTTTGGGGGTTTGAGACAGACGGGGCTGTTTATTATTTAAGGTAGCCATCCTAATGAAGGCTAGAGAGACGCTCGTTAAGACCAGCTTCATGAGACAGGGCGGCGAGGGAAAAAGTCCTGTTGCCATGGTAACATGACTGACAGGTGGCAGCAAGGCTTGCTTTTCTTGTTTGTCCTGCACGCAGGGAGCTTCAGGAAAAGCGTCTGTTTGATCAGATTCATCTTTGTTAGCGCCGTTCGTCACACTGAGACGGCTCGTTAATGAGCGGCCAGCCAGTCACAGCTCCAATTACCTGAGAGTCAAGTGACTTTGAACTATGTATTAATTAACCTTTTACCAGTTACTGAGGGTGGAGAATGACCTAATTAAAGGAACACATCACCCCTCACATGATCATTCGTGTATCAGCTGTTCACCCTGTGATGAAAACTTTCTCGTATGCCTCCATGGTGAACGAAGTTTTCAAAAACAGAGAAAATTCTTGATGAACTGAGATGAACAGCGGCTACGTTTAACAGCAGAAAAGCGATATCAAAATATCAGTTTACAAACTCTCACACAACTCATGTAGTATAATCCAAGTCTTATTTATCCCCAAAACATGCATTTCACTAAAACGTCACAACTTTAAACTAAACTGAAATTAAAACTTTTCAGTGTTCTCCTCAATGCCAGACTCCACTGACAGAAACAGTAATTTTACCTCTCTGAGCACAGGAGCTGCTAGTCTACTGCTGCCTCATCAGTTAATTAGTTTGTGTTATCGCCTGACTTGACTGAATCCAAATTAACCCTTTATAACACCAAAGTCACATGATAACACAAACGAACCAGTTGATTGAGGCGATGGTGGACCAGCAGCTGCCATGGTCAGTGAGGAAAAAACACTGTTTTTATTTTTGTCAATGGAGTCTGGCTTTGAAGAGGACATAGGTAAGTTACGCTTTTAGTTCAGTTCCCCCGTCTCTGTTTCGGACGTTGTGAGTATACGACTGGATAAAAGACATTTAAATTATATGATAGCTTTCCTGTTCATCAAAAATGTTCTCACTTTTTGGATTCGTCGTTCATGGTGGAGGCATGTGAGAAAAACTTTTTTTTTTTCACAAATTCAACGTAACACGCAGTGATTAAATGATAAACTAGTGATGATTTGGGGGATGAAGTATGTCTTTCTTAATCACTGATTGTTCATATTCTTTTTTTTTTTTTTCCCAGGCCATGCGTTCAGAGGGGCGGGATATCGATATTGGACAGATGATGGACAGGTGGACTCTACAGATGGGCTATCCCGTTGTTACAATCAGCAAGAACCAATCCGAGCAGCTCCCCACTCATTACATCACAATTAACCAGGAGCACTTCCTGTACGGGCAGGAAGTCAAGAGCAACAACAGGTTAGCGTTTAACATCTTTTTTACACTGTTAATGTCAGTGCAAATATATCAAGTTTTTCTATTGTTTTGACCTTCAACCTTTCAAATATGGAGCAAAAACTACAAAATGTGTATTAATTCCAAAATTAGTTATTGATTAAAATTATTTAGCAAGTGGTAAAATGTAAAACATTTTTTGTTTACAGCTTCTCTAATAAGTAGAATTCCTTGAAAATTGAGGGTTAAAAATATATGAAGATGTATGACGACTCTACACTTGTAACTTTTGTCATAGATACGTCCATATGCGACTGTGATCCAAATGTAAAAAAATGATGGCCCAACAAACTTCACAGAGGTCTTAAAAGGTCCAAATTGAAGGACCAAATTCAAAATGGATCACAGAAATGTGTTTTACGATTTGATTGGACCCGATAATTTAAAAAAATATACATAGAGACACCTAGGAGAGATACCAGCCAAGCTGCAGACCAAGACCCACAAACAACAAAATCCGTTATTTTTTCAGCAAGTCATCACTGAAAAAACAACAGCAGTCAAATGTGGGTGTTTTTAGGTATCTGTCACTGCTTTTCCTCCGGGGATAGTGCCTCAAAAAGTGTTTTTTTTTTTTGTTTTTTTTTACAGTGACACTGCTGCTTTATCAGCAGGGATTGTGCCACAAGAGCGAGATTTATAGCCAAAACATGATCCTTTCCTTTTAGTGCCTAACCACACATGAATTACTATATAATAATGTCCAAATGTGACGTATTTAAGGTTTGCAGAAACGTATAGTGCCAACAGTTATTTTTTTGGTGGTTTTCTTTTCATCTTTGGGATGCTTTCAAAGCGGGCAACAGGAATAAGTAGAAAAGGGAGAAATTGGCCACTTAGGACATTTGAATAGAAAACAATGCTGTCAAACAGATTTTGCCACTGACACTCACGTGGTATTCAGTTAGGACTCGGTATAAGGCTCTAAGAAAAATTAGTCTGGATCTTGCAGTCTCTCAGGGACACCAGCTGGCCTTTATATATCATATTATAAAGTAATTCACCACTGAGAGGATCCTCCCACAACTCTTTGTTTCACACCTCAATAAGTTTGTCGTGCATTTTCTCCTGAAAAAGCACTTTTCTAGTTTTTCTTCACATTCTTTACCACCTTTACATCATTTATATTTCATTTATATTTGATTCATACTATGTTTTATTCACATCCTTCACAACCTCTGGAGTTTATTCTCTTCGCTGTTTTATCGACCCACTTTCTCCTCCATCAATTCTTCATCAGCTCCTTTCCTCCTTTTTTTTACCTGTTGTTCACCTCTTTTCTTTTCTCTTTCTTTTCCTTCTGTCATGTCTTTGTACCGTAGCTGACACTTACAATCGCTCTGACCTACTCAGTTTCTCACCAAAAGTTTCTTTACCTCTTTCATTTCACAGCTCCCTCCTCTTCTGTTCCCCTTTTCCTCCTTTCATCTGGAGTCTTTTGTGTTTCACTTGAGCTCCTCTGCTCAGAGTCGCTCCCAAGGTCTCGTCAGCTGATGAACTGAAGGTGTTTGTTGTAGGCGGAGCTGAACTCTTTCTTTTGTGTTAGTTGATTCTTGCGGGGCTGCTTTCCGACACACTCGGTGGTCCCGGGGCGTTCACCAACACTTGTAAAGAGAAACTGTTGTTGTGCTTTTAGCTGAAGTGTCAGTGGATCGAATCAGAGGCCGCCTCTGCTGTTTGATCCTGCAGAGCTGCGTTCAGCAGCGCGGCAGTGTCCCACAGTGTTACACGCTGTTTACTTAAACTCCTGATTTATTCATTTATTTGCTTTTTTATTTACATGCAGGGAAACAGAGAATTCTTAGAGATACATGAGAAAAAATGAAATAGCACAGGACAGCCTAGGAGCTCTCTCTAACTACCAGTGACACCAAACAGTGGTTGGCCTTTATGTCAGCGCAACACTGTGACTAAAATCCTTGAATACCTGCAAAACTCAAAGCCATGCATCTGCCAACAGCAGTCAGTCTTTAGACCTGCTTACAGTACAGTAACTGCTCTTGACACTATTGACCCTCCGATAAAAAGCAGCGTTTTTCCTGCTGTGAATCTATTCAAGGATTTTAAGAACGCTGTGTTCAATAAGGTGGCTTTGATGATTGTGTTTACAGCTGGGAAAGGGCCAGACTGCTACTGTTGATGGTTGATTTTTACACAAGCATCACCGTTAACCCCCCTGCTTTTTTGATTTCTGTTTGTTATTTTGGGGGCATTTGTATGCCCTAATTATTTAATCATAAAAGAGAGATGACTGTAAATGAGAGATACAATGCATGCATCGTTAAGTGCTTCAAAATAAAAAATGCAACACAAAAGCAAAGGTTGACAATATTAGACAATCAAAAAGACATTCTGTGATGAAGAAAATATAAAAATTGAAGGTTAAAAGTACAGAAACAAGTAAGAATAGTAAAAATGAGAGAATTCATATAAAATACTAATTTTAAGAATTACGTTTAAAAGACAGACTAAATAAATAACTGCATCAACTGCAATTTAATAATGTTCACCGAGTCCACATTTTAAAGGGTATTCCATAAGTTTGGAGCATCGTTAACAAAAGCTGGACTCGTGCTTATAATTGTGTATATTAAAAAAAAACATCTGAGAGCTCATGAAGGATGACAAACTTTTAAAACAACCTTAAAATCTGTTCTAAAAAATACATATAACATATAACTGGTTTGCATAAATGTACATTGTCAACATTTATTCTGGCAATTGGGTTGCATAGCAACACTGAAGTACGGTAGACTGGTTTCCAGTAACATGCCCTTTACTGCTGGAGTGAAGTGAAAAGTTACATGCTTATTCCCTTTAGGGACATTAAAGTTTTACTTACTGATATTCTTCATAATACTTGTGAATATTTAATTGAGTTTCTGAGTATGTGATGATGTGTGACTGAATTGTCTTCTTGTAATGTCCCATATAGATTTTTTTCTTGCAAAAGAAGTCTTGAAATAATGAGACTTCCTGAGTATATAAAGCTTTAAACTCGTCACTTAACAGCCGATCACTCCTTACTAATTAACTGACAGCTAGCCATCTGTCTCTTAAAGAAAATAATTATTTTTATTTAAATAAAAATGTCTTTTCAAACTTTCTGTCACATTTCTTTAAGTGTTAAGGTGACATTTTAAACATCACAGTCGATTCTTTGTCAAACACTTAACATTCTTCTCCTTCGCCAGTTCTCTGGCGGTTTGAGGGAGACGTTTCAAATTTGCGTCTTTTATTTTCTCTGCATCAAACAAAGCGACGCAGCGAGGCAAATAAATGCTTTTAAAAGAACCGAGCTGACAGAAAAAGAGACAAGGAGAAACCAGAGGACAGCTAACGATAAGGTCGAGCTAATGATACTGAAAATAAATCAAACAGGGTCTCAGTGTGGATGTAAACACATTACGGCTCGTCTCTGTGATTGTGCCTAAAGAGAAAAGAAGCTGCGTCACCTGACAGGTAAACAGAGACATGATTGGAGGACGAGCGGCTCTATGTTTGATTTAATGCAAAACAGGACAGTGATGAATTATTCACGAGTTCACACAAGTTTATTTATATACTGCTTTACCTTTCTAAAGCACATATCACAAAGTGTTTGACGGGAATAATTAAAATGCAAAATAAGTTGAAAAGCAGGGTGACATTCACACAAACTACAAAGAAAAAAGAAAGATGACAATTTCACACCTTCAGATTAATAAAAGGAAACATTGGAGAAACTCAGTAATTATTATGAAGGCGGATTCATTTGTTTAATTTAAATTTTTAATGGTAGTTTTGAATGAATACAGTCGCATCAGTGTGAGGTCTTTGACCAAAATCTTCATGGAGCCGTGGCTGAAGTTTATTTTAGGAGATCCTCTTATTCGCTGTCTGAAGTGTAAATTACACTTTCCATATTTAGCCACTAGAGTCCTTGTCCTCTGGGGACTTCTTGTGGACATTTAAGACTGCAAAGACAGTGGTGCTTTTATATACAGTGCCTTGCGAAAGTATTCGGCCCCCTTGAACCTTTCAACCTTTCACCACATTTCAGGCTTCAAACATAAAGAAATAAAATTTTAATTTTTTGTCAAGAATCAACAACAAGTGGGACACAATCGTGAAGTGGAACGAAATTTATTGGATAATTTAAACTTTTTTAACAAATAAAAAACTGAAAAGTGGGGCGTGCAATATTATTCGGCCCCTTTACTTTCAATGCAGCAAACTCACTCCAGAAGTTCAGTGAGGATCTCTGAATGATCCAATGTTGTCCTAAATGACTGACGATGATAAATAGAATCCACCTGTGTGTAATCAAGTCTCCGTATAAATGCACCTGCTCTGTGATAGTCTCAGGGTTCTGTTTAAAGCGCAGAGAGCATCATGAAGACCAAGGAACACACCAGGCAGGTCCGAGATACTGTTGTGGAGAAGTTTAAAGCCGGGTTTGGATACAAAAAGATTTCCCAAGCTTTAAACATCTCAAGGAGCACTGTGCAAGCAATCATATTGAAATGGAAGGAGTATCAGACCACTGCAAATCTACCAAGACCCGGCCGTCCCTCCAAACTTTCATCTCAAACAAGGAGAAAACTGATCAGAGATGCAGCCAAGAGGCCCATGATCACTCTGGATGAACTGCAGAGATCTACAGCTGAGGTAGGAGAGTCTGTCCATTGGACAACAATCAGTCGTACACTGCACAAATCTGGCCTTTATGGAAGAGTGGCAAGAAGAAAGCCATTTCTCAAAGATATCCATAAAAAGTCTCGTTTAAAGTTTGCCACAAGCCACCTGGGAGACACACCAAACATGTGGAAGAAGGTGCTCTGGTCAGATGAAACCAAAATCGAACTTTTTGGCCACAATGCAAAACGATATGTTTGGCGTAAAAGCAATACAGCTCATCACCCTGAACACACCATCCCCACTGTCAAACATGGTGGTGGCAGCATCATGGTTTGGGCCTGCTTTTCTTCAGCAGGGACAGGGAAGATGGTTAAAATTGACGGGAAGATGGATGGAGCCAAATACAGGACCATTCTGGAAGAAAACCTGTTGGAGTCTGCACAAGACCTGAGACTGGGACGGAGATTTATCTTCCAACAGGACAATGATCCAAAACATAAAGCCAAATCTACAATGGAATGGTTCACAAATAAACGTATCCAGGTGTTAGAATGGCCAAGTCAAAGTCCAGACCTGAATCCAATCGAGAATCTGTGGAAAGAGCTGAAGACTGCTGTTCACAAACGCTCTCCATCCAACCTCACTGAGCTCGAGCTGTTTTGCAAGGAAGAATGGGCAAGAATTTCAGTCTCTCGATGTGCAAAACTGATAGAAACATACCCCAAGCGACTTGCAGCTGTAATTGGAGCAAAAGGTGGCGCTACAAAGTATTAACGCAAGGGGGCCAAATAATATTGCACGCCCCACTTTTCAGTTTTTTATTTGTTACAAAAGTTTAAATTACTCAATAAATTTCATTCCACTTCACGATTGTGTCCCACTTGTTGTTGTTTCTTGACAAAAATTTAAATTTGATATCTTTATGTTTGAAGCCTGAAATGTGGCGAAAGGTTGCAAGGTTCAAGGGGGCCGAATACTTTCGCAAGGCACTGTATGTCTGATGGGACAGATATGCTTCTACTTTTTTTAAAACAGCCAATCACAACAGCATGTTTCACTCACACACAACCTGAAGCGTCATTTAAAGCCCAGTTCGAAAGATTTGCAGTGAGGTTGTGCAGGTTTGCAACATTCTGAAATCTGCTGCCACAATCACATTTTGCATTTTTGTAACTTTCGTTAAGTATGCTACTGGAATATATATATTTTGTTTGGTTATTATAACACCACACTGTCAGAGCGCTGTCTTGGTGTTTACAGAGCAGCAGAACTTCAGGCGTGAAACTTTAGGTCTAAAAGTTTGCGTTCTCTAACAAACAGCTGCTCCTCCCATCTATCGATCTGATCAGCTGTAAACGGATCATAAGGTCAAATAAATGTTAATTAATGCAGTGTCCCTTCTCGAATAAATAAATTATAAAATTACAAATTACAAGTGGAGGCTTGCCTGCTCCAGCCCCAGGTTTAAGTCAGGGTTAGCCCACTTATGAATGTGCTGATGTGAAACTCTCTAAGCCTCAGGCCAACTGCTTGATTAGCCTGAAGCTAAGTGCAAAGTGAAAAGGGCCGTGATGCTACTCTTACTTCAGTTAAAGACCTGAGCGTTTCCTCCACCACAGACCAAAGTCCCGGCATCTTCTGTGAGCAGAGCTCGTGTCTGTGACAGGACATCGTCTTTCACTAACACACAGCATACTGGATAAAAGCAGCGTCTGTCTGTCAGGTCGGGTCTCACACTCTGAGCTTCACATTAAAGGTTTATTTCTGAAACTCAAGTTTTTAACATTTGGCGAAGAATCGTCGGAGGAGTTTCTGAAGTTTCCCTTGAACGTATCAACACAGTAAAGCTTCCTTTCTCTACCTACAGTGTGTGTGTGTGTGTGTGCGTGCGTGTGTGTGCGTGCGTGTGTGTGTGTGTGTGTGTGTGTGTGTGTGTGTGTGTGTGTGTGTGTGTGTGTGTCAGCTGGTTTCTGCCTTTGATGAATAAACCATTAACACACACACACACACACACACACACACTCACACTGTTGTCTAAAATAAACAGGCTTCATTTCCATCAAATATTAATAGACACATTCTGCTGTCCATGCTGCTGATTGTGTGTGTGTGTGTGTGTGTGCGTGTGAGTGTGTGTGTGTGTGAGAGAGAGAGAGAGAGAGAGAGAGAGAGAGAGAAAGTGTCTTTGTGTGTGTGTGTGTGTGTGTGTTCAATTGGGTTCCTGTCCTGTCAATCACATTGATATAAATATCAGATTAAATATATGGTTGCTAGGCAGCGATATTGATCCACGGTTGCCCGCGGCGACATGTGACTGTTATGGGATTGGTAAATTCTCTATCTGATTGAGTTACAGTGACTCCTGCTACACACACACACACAGACAGTTTGTCATTAAATGGATGAATTGATCTGGGTGTGTAACGCTGATTGTTTTGCAGTCTGTAATTAAAATCCACTTTAATTAAAATATGAGTCAATTTGATTAGAAGGAGTCGATTAGAAACTGTCCTAATGGAGCTGAAGAGAAGGTCTCACTTTAAAGACTCTCTGATTAGAATCGTTAGTGCTTAGATACAGTAACAGTAAAATTAGATTACATGTGTATTATGTGCGTGTGTGTGTGTGTGTGTGTGTGTGTGTAGCATCTCGTGGTCACTAACAGAAAGCATCAGGAGGCAGTTTGTTCCTAATGAGCTCTTAGAGTCAGCTCTTTCTTCACTCAGTGTTATTTACATGGTAGAAGCGCTTTGTGGTTTATACATTCTTCACTAAATTTAAAATGCTTTGTTAGGTTTGCTTTTGTAAGGATTTTTTAAATGTAGTTGTTATTGTGTATTATGCAGGAATTGTTTACTTTTGTTTTCAGCCCAATCACCACAGGAAAAATCTGTCATTGTACTTTTCTGCAAACCACAAATACATTATATTTGTATGTTTCATAATGTCACATCAACGTTTCTAAAGTAACGTACTATGTGAGCTGACTTTATCGTGTGGAGGTGGAGAACATGGTGGTTGACACCTAGGAGAGATGCCCCCGCCAAGCTGCAGACTTTTGTTTAAGACCAAGTAACAACAAAACTGGCTGTTTTTAGCAAATTCTTGCTGTGTTTCCAGCAACTTTTTTGCCACTAAATTTGAATGTTTTTTTTGTTTTGGATTGTTTGTGTGTTGCTGTGTTTCCTACCATAATACTGACTTAAAAAACAGGATTTTAGGATAAAACATGATCCTTTCCTTACCATAACCAAGTGGTATTTATGCCTAAAATTGAGCAAATGATAACCACAGCATTGCTGAAATGAAAAATTTCAGCAAATGTAATAATGTGCAAATAGGCGGGTTTCCGTTACAGATTGGTTCAAGACTTTAGCAATAATTTCCAAACTGATAAAACACAATTGTGAGACGATTGCATTTCTATTGAGTTTATAATGGAAAGGCATGGAGCGGCCACATATGAGGGAGCTGATAGTCCACGATTTCACAGAGGAATTGTGGATTCAAAACATTTGGATGATCTGCTCAACTTTCTCAGAGTTATGTGATGCAATAACAGCTCTTGTAGCTCCTGCTGCATCATGAGGGAGCCAGTTCCTACTGACAAGCACATAGATATAGCATCATGTGACCTAGAAAAACCCCCAAAAAAGTGTTTCCATTGCAGTTTTGCAAAACACGGCTTTAAATTTGCACAATTTTAGGGTTAGAGGACGCCTAATGTAACATCCCTGGTATACAGAAAGTGTCAGCATTTATTCTGGTGACTGGGTTGCTGGGTTGTTGCTTACAGTTCGGCACCTGGTAGCTCACCTGGTAGAGTGTGCTGCCCATAAAGGTCGCGGTCTTTCCTGGGTTTGACTCCAACCCATGACCCTATCATTTTCCACATTTCCTATATATCTGGAGCTGTTCTGTCGGTAAAGATGAAAAGTGCCCCCAGCCAAAAAAAGAAACTCTTTAAGGTCTCAACCTCTCTGTGTGCTGTACTTGGGAACATCCCAAACACAGCAAAATAAGAATAAAATAATAAAATCCAGGCCGAGAGCACAGTCTCTGCAGGTAAATACACCAGCACACACTGAGGGTCATAAGTGATGACTGAGAGGGATTAACTCTGTGTGAGTCCACACAGAAAAAATCCTGCGTAGTTTAGCTTTAAGAAACGGTGAAATGAAACACCATATTTATGCAGATTAAAACTTGAGTTAAAAAGATGGAAACGTTCCCTTCAGTTAAAGTGTTTTTGTGACTGCGTGGGACTGATTTACAGCTCAAAATGAACTGATCATACGATTCTGCGTCTCCTCTGGTTCTCCGAAAATGAGACCTCAGAGCTTCTAACATCATTTGCAAATAAGTTTTCTTCAACATTTCAACTATAAAACATCAATTACGCTGGCAGCACAACACACTCGTCTCATTTTCTTTGGTCCAGTTACTCTAATGTTTGTTTGAAATTTAAAATCTTCAGTCAGCAGAGCTGAGTTACTCCCACGTCACTCTGTCTGTCTTACAGCAATTTAAAAACCACTTATCTCCTTAATGTCAGCTCCTGTAAGAAAAACAGCCTCGTTTAAGCTCAGCGGCGATGCAGTTTTGAGATAATCAACTGTTTTTTAAAAGGTTTTATGGGGCTGATAGTTTGGGGGGAATTAACTAAAGCAGTTAAAGTGTCTTTATGTGTCTTTCATGTGTGAAAATGTGAAAAAAAATCACCAAAGTGACCAGCAGTTTTAACCTCTCGCTCTCTGAAGCAGACAATAACCCTCAGCTACTTCCACTTGACTGATGTTCACTTACCGCTGCAGCTATTACACTCTCACTTCCTGTCTCTTCCTCTCTCTTTATAACACTGTCAGTGTCGCTCGCTCCATTTCCAGCTGACTGATGTTGAGCTATCACTGCTGACCGTCACTCTCTCTCTCTAATGCCTCTCCGTCTGATGACTGAGGCAATAAAACCAAATCCAATTCCACCGACCATTACTGGCATCACTCTCCCTCTCTGTAGTTTACAGTGGCAGGTTCCTCTGACGGTCGCCGTTGGAAACGCATCCAGCGTTTGTTCAGAGAGCCTCATCTGGATCAACAACAGGACAGGTACTGCACTGCTTCAGCTTCTCTCAAAGTACCGCCCCGCCATAATCTCCATTAAAGTTAATTTTACGATCTGGACTTAATTACCTCGTTGCCTTGAGATAACAAGCCGTTATCTTGGGATTGTTTTGTTAATGTTAACGGAGCAAACGATCGTATGATCACAAATTAATTATCTCGTTATCTCCAGATATGTAATTTGAAGTTAATGGACTAAAAAAATTCTAACTCAGGTATATTGGTTTAAAAAAAAGCACTGCTGAGTGTTTTTGGGTGTTCACAGTTCTGTCAGCGGAGGGAATAAACCTCATGTTGCTTTTGTTTAAGGAGAATAAAGCTCAGACTAATAGAATAAAGCTCTGCTAAAGCTCTGTCTTTTTTGAGGGGGATATGACCCTTTTTTCCCTCTCCCTGGGTCCCTGTTTGTTTTTAGAGAATAAAGCAATTTCTACCTCTGTTTTTAGAGACTAAAACTCTCCTTGGATCTGAACAGTTTGTTCTGCTTTGGATTTTTAAGGATTAAGCAAATTATGATTTGCTTTATTAAACAATTAAAACTCATTTTGCTTTAGATTTTGAGAAGTACAGCTGGTTTTTGTGCAGTTTTGGAGAATAAAATTAATTCAGGGTTTGTTTAAGGGGGAAATAAAAGTCTCTATCAGTGTTTGAAGACTTAAACTTCTTTGGGTTTTTTTTTAGCTGGTTCTGCTTCAATTTATTGAGACTTAAAGTGATTCTGCATGAATGAATGAAACTTTTATCGTCCCAAGGGGAATTCGTTTTGCACAAATGATTATCAAAGGCAATATAATACATTAAAACATCATAAAACATTTTTAAAAAGCGGCATTCATGGACTATTGATAAGGGCTTTACGTTAATTAACATCCATTTAAGTCAAATCAAGTTAGGGAAATTTTGTGTCTCATTCAGGCTCATTCTGGTTCTGTTTTTAAAAAAAGCTGGTTCTGCTCCAGGTTTTGGAGAATAAAGCTAATTCTGGTTCTGGTTTTTGAGAAGGGAACTCTATTTTGGTAAAATAAAGCTTTGTTTCTGTCGCTCATGCTGCATGTGTTCTTGAAGAAATTTTTTTTTTGATAAATTAAGCTGAT
Organism: Plectropomus leopardus; assembly: GCF_008729295.1. Lineage (NCBI taxonomy): Eukaryota > Metazoa > Chordata > Actinopteri > Perciformes > Serranidae > Plectropomus > Plectropomus leopardus. Next base: position 3,308,533 of record NC_056484.1, read on the forward strand.
TCTACTTTAGTTTTTGGAGAATAAAACCGGTTCTGTTTTTAGGAATAAAGCTTGTTCTGGCTGTGTAAATTAACAGCTGTGGGTTCTAGGACAGCTTCGTCTACTTGCACGGTGAAGAGAGGCACTCTCAGAGTTCAAGACTTGAAGTTTAATTTCCACCAGAGGGAAGGAAGTTGAGGAAGTGGGCCAGACTTGGGTCAGCAGCTATTTTCCTTGTTTTCCTCACCTGGCTGTTATCCAAAGTCTGAAAGATCCTACAATCTGTTCCACTAAAGCTTACAGCCTAAATGTATAACCTCAGAGGCTGTGATGCCACTGTAATCAACACAAACGGTACTTTAAGCAGGATAGGTTTAAATATCCGTGTGGGTTTATATATTTATTTGTTTAAGTTTTAAATTCTCTGCTGCATTCTAGTATGTAAATGTAACACCTGTTTGAATTAGTATAAATAAATGATGAATAAAAATATATATAGAAATGATTTTCCAGATGCAGCTGTACTGTTTTTACAGATTGCTATGTTTTCAACTTGCAAATCATTAACATAATTGGACACCTCAAGATGGTTGTAAACTGCAGAGTTTGTTATCTCTGGATTAATAAAACTTTATAGAAATATTAGGCATTTTTGGAATGGAGGAACTTTTTCATAGTTTTAAGAACCTCTCTTTCTATTGTGTACACACTACAAGAACTAGGCCCGATTGTAGTTCTTTAAAACCCTGTAAACAACAGGCAACACAAAATACAAAAAAATGTTGGATGTTGACTTTAATGATATTTCAAGTTGGATACTTGTAAAACCGTTTGCCTTGACTTTCATGTTCAGAGAAATAAACACCACCTGAAGAGAGTCTGTAAAATACTGCGAGGAGCTCAAAAGGAGAGCGTGGTATCATCTGCATATTGGATGACTTTGAGCTGATATCCTGGCATTCTGGTGGAATCAGTGTTTTTTTTATCTCATATTTAATATATATAATATACAAACTGTTGATGCTGTGACTGACTTATGTTGTCTTTTTTTGTTGCAGAAACACACAGGGTCGGTCAGATGGACGACAGTACCTGGTTGCTAGGCAACATCAACCAGACGGGATACTTCCGTGTGAACTATGACCTCCAAAACTGGAAACTGCTGATTCAACAGCTCCACAGCAATGCTCAAGTATGCCTGTCTGTCATTTGTCTGTGTGTCTTTCTGTCTTTCTCTCTGCTTTCTTCTTTGTCTTTTACACTCCTTATCTGTCTGTCTCTCTCTTCCTCAGATCATCTCTGTTGGAAACAGGGCAGGACTTATTGATGATGCCTTCAACTTGGCCAGGTGAGTCGTCCTTTAACCAGAAAAAAATATTGTTTCACTCTGGTTCACAATCCCCTGTTCAAAGAGTGATTGTTAGCATCACACACACACACAGACACACACACACTGTAACAGACAGTTCGTTATAACAGAAGAAGTGGACGAATGATCTCCGTTCCCCGTCCTCTCTGTCTGTGAGAGGCTCATCTGTCACTCAGCCTGTAAAACATCTGGACACAGAGGGAGAGAGCAGCCAGCCTGATCCATTGTGTCCGTCTGTTTCTGTTTGTTTTTAATTGCCTTACAATAAGGAGTGTCTCTTTGTTGAACGCGATTGATGATGTGTCTGCCTCACTCAGATATGTCTGTTTTGAAGGGCTGAGTGTTGTGAATGGTCAGATATATTTCAGAGTTGTCATCATCTGTTTAGCCAACAGAAAATAGGCGGTGCTGCTGCACGTGCAGTTTGACAGTCAGATGTGCAAACAGAGGTTTCTGTGCTCTATGTGTCTTCTGCAAAGACATGATGGATTTACGTTCACACACGCAGGTGTTGGGACGACCAAGTCACCAGAAAACAGGTTGGCAATGTTCGTTTCTGCAACACACAGATTCATAGGTTATTATGTAATGGATACGTTGAGGCTTTACGTCTCTTTATGGCTCATCATTGCTGTGGTTGCCGTGTGGTTTAGGCACAAAAACCACTTGGTTATGGTTAGGAAAGATCATGTTTTGCTTTTTGTGGCACTAGAGTGGCACAAAACACACTTAAAAAACAGTGTGTTTCCTGTTCTCTGACCACAGGGGGCAGTACTGAGATTTCAAAAGCAATGTTTAGTTTGTGAGTGGAGTTCCTGGAGGTCGAGAAGTGCTAAGTCTGCTCGACACAAATCATGTTGCGTTCACTCCTACAGTACTTATTTAGCATGCAAACAAGTGAAATAGGAAGCAAGCTCCAATGACCGACAAAAATATGTGAATAAGATCTGTTAACGAATGCGAGTCCCTCTCAGCAGAGCGATTTTTGCTGTGGAGCTGTAGTTGGTAGAGATGTTATCCCACAGTGACAGGATCACATCTGGCTCTGTGAGATGACCAATCCACGCATCTGCATTCAGAGCAGACTTCCAACCAAAAGAAATTTAAAAACAACCTGAGCCAGACGGAAACTCTGTGATAAATGAGCGATCGGCGAGTCCACAGCCGCACAGAGGTAGAGGAGTGTGTCGTTTCTCATCGTGATGTTTTCAGCCCCAAGCTTTTTGAGCGCTGTAACCAAAATCTACTCCGACACCAGCCCTATAACTCAATCTCCCCCCGTCTCTCTTTCTTTTTTCTGTATCTCTCTCTCAGCCATCTGTCCTCTGTCATGTTAAATGAGCAGCAGCTAGAGACGACTGCGATGTCGACCTCTGTTCCAGTGCGTGTGTGTGTGTCTTCATGAGTTAGGAGCTCAGCAGGAGGTTTCCATCTGTAGAGAAAAAGAAACTACTGATTCATTAATATTCAAACTGACAGCAGGAGATGCTCTCTCTTCAGCCTGCATGCGTGGCTATGGTAACACTGAACATTACCCGGCTACACTGGAAGGAACAATGTAAAGATTGTGTTTTATGTTGAGGTTTTTGACGTCCTTAGTTCAGAGAAATCTTATTAAAAAGGCTTAGTTCACCCAAATTTCAAACATCACTTTCAACAGTTTTCATTGGCTCTACCCAGTGAAGCAAAATAAACACTTACATTTACAGAAGTGCTAAACTTGAAGGAAAACTTCACCCCCCAAGTGATCATTTGAATTTGTGAAGAAAGCTATTTTTCTCGCATGCCTCCAAGACGAAGAAAGAATTCAACAATAGAAAAAAGTTTTGATGAAATTCTTGAAGTCAGTGCGGTCCACATTTAACAACAGCAAAACTATATCAAAACATCTGTTTACATAAAAAGACTGAGATACTTTTCTGAGACGTCCTGGATGTGTTGAGCTGAATTTAACACCAAGCTGCTAAAATACACAGATGTTTTTTCAGCATTTTTTGTTATTTCAGATTTCCGATCACTGAATTTAAGACAGTTTGAGGATCTTTAATCTGCAAGTTAACTTCAGGACTGCAGGTTCTTCTTCTGCTGGCAGCTTGATTGGCTGAGGCTGAAGCAAACCACCCGGCACTAAATGCTGATTGGTGGTGGCAGGGACTGTGTGTGTCTGTGTGTGTGTGTGTCTGTGTGTCTGTGTGTGTGTATGTGTGATGCTAGTTTAGCAGCAGTTTAGCGGTAATAAATGGCTGTGTCTCTGTGAGTGTGCGCTTAAACTGTGATGGATGTCGCCTCTCTTTCTTTATGTGTGTGTGTGCGTGTGTGCGTGTGTGTGTGTGTGTGTGTGTGTGTGTGTGTGTGTGTGTGTGTGTGTGTGTGTGTGACCGTAGCAGTCCCTCGTTAGCTCTCCACTGAGCCTTGCTAATGGCTAATGGACAAACAATTAACTGGCCCTTAACGATGTTAACGAGTTAATGAGCTCGTTAAGACGACAACACTGGGAGAGAGACACACACGTACATACACACACACATGCATACACACACACACACACACACACACACATAGACTGTAAATGAGAAGGAAAATTGAAAATCTATAATCTCGTCACTTTGCTGCGTCTGTGTGAACGGAGCCACATCCCCGAGAGGCTGATCGCTGACGGGACTGAGAGTGCGGCGTTTGCTCAGATTGTGGTGCTACAGAGGAAACGTGATGCAGAAGGGTTCCTCCTCAGAGGAGCATGAACGTATAGGAAAACATCCCCCAACCCAGTGTGCATAAGTATGCTTTCAAACAAAAAGACTGCTGTCCTAAAGAAACCAGAGCTTTGATTCTCTGTCCAAATTTTGAATCTGGGTCGAAGTGTCAGAGCGTTCTTTTTCTATGTGAAACGATGTGGCTCACACAGAAAAAATCTCTCAAATTTCTCTTAATTTTCTAGTAAGAGAAAATATAAAAGAAGTCCATCTTAGATGCACCAAACATTCTTAACCACCGTAATCTGCTCAAAGATGAATCCCACTTGACCATAAGTCACCTGTTAGCACAGGTAACTCCCCCTAAACACTATATAAGGGCAGTTTTTGTGCCGTGTGCAAAGACTCTTAACCAGGAATAAGACAGGTGACACCAAAAAAGGCTGTAAGAGGAAGAATTTCTAGTCCTACTGTCATAGAAATTTAAACCAAGTAAATGTGATTTAAGGGAAATAAATTGAAGTAATAAATCATTTTCATGAAATTCTTTTGTAACTATACACTTTTTTTTGGTGCTTAGAGTTATTTTTTGTTAAGTTGCGTACTTTTTTCCCATGTTTTTCAATGAAGTGAAGCCAATTTGCCCAGGTCACAAAGGGTTAAAGAGCTTGTAGATATAATATTTGACTTCAGATTGAGCCCAGCTAGCTGTCTCCCTGTTTCTGGTCCTTATGCTAAGCTAAGCTAACCATCTTCTCGTAGCTTTTATATTTATTAAACAAGACAATCTCCTGAAAAAAAAGAAAACATTAATATTTATCCAAAATATTCAGCTATTTCTTCAAGACAATGCCAGAATTCAGGGGTTGAATTTCTGTATTTTTAAGTTTTTATTTCTTTTTTTCTTCAGAGTTTCAGCTCTTTTTTTCAGATTATTGTAAGTGCCTATTAAATGACTTTTTGTAACAATAGAAAATACAGAAACACAAACAAACGGGGAACATTGTACTTGTTATGCATCACAGATCGCTGCAGCTCCAGGATGCTTCTGGTATTGATGCCTCTTAATACTTTTGGAAAAAAGGGAACATTTGCAGGGACAGAGACACAAAGAAATACAAAAGGGAGAAAATAAGAAGACCTCCACAGAAAATAAAAAATAAAAATAAAAAAAAGCTGTTGCCTTGACGACGAATCGCATGCAAAGAGTGCAAAGTGTAACGGTGTATGTCAGCAAGTTGAAAAATGTAAAAACAATAGATGGACGTAAACAAATCAACGAGACTGGATGCTGCTGCCGTGACAACCACTATCTCTCTCTCTGTGTTTATGTTTATCACTTGTAAGCTAAACAGGAAGTTTTGTGAAAACTGGATGGATTATGGTAATGGTCTCCAAGTCCAGGTGCATGATGGGAATGGAGATGAGTGTGTGGAGGTTGGATACGAGGAAGATTATGGAAATATGACGGTCTGGAGTTGAGAGTTTCGCAGGCTCCTCAAAGACTTAGAGAGTCTTATCTCAAACAGATTAGCTCTCTGTTGAGGCCTGGCTCTCTCTCAACCTGTCTGTCTGCAAATTAATAAAAACAGTCCATAAAACAATTTTGAGAAAAGAACATGAAATCGCCCCCTCCTCTGCGCGTCTGCCGCTCACTTTGATCGACAGCTCTTCAGTAAAGGTCAGCGCTCGGCCTCAGTGGCTCTGAAATCATAAATCTCTCCGTTCTCCGCGGTCGCTTCAGTCTGAACACCAATAATCCGAATAAAGCCAATAAAACTAGCGAAGAGTTCACCCAGTGTCCTCGGCCACTTGTCTCGTTAATATTCATGAGCGGTGGGTGGGGCTGAAGGTCGGTGCAGGAACTCCCCAAAACATCATGAATGTTAATGAAGGCACAAAGGAGGCTGGTTAATATTCATGAGGAGGTTGATGTAACCCGGGCAGCTAAAAAGCTCCGGTGGCATTTAGAGGCCAAGTTTTTCTTAATGTGTTCATACTGTAGTTTATTAATACACACACACACACACACACACACACACACATACACACACACAGACTGAGATCAGATGTACATCTGGATCAGGCTTCAACTTGAATAAATGTCCCAGAATGCACCTCTCTGTCTCCTGGACTGCACTAATACAAAAGTTTAGAGTCCAGAAAGAGTCAGAAAAGATTTCAGGACAGAAAGGGTCCAAAATCCAGAGAATGAACGCCACTCATAAAAATGAGCTTATCGCAAAAACTAAATAACGTACGTAGTTCAAATAACTTACCGAGTGTTGAGAAATACTTGTAGAAATACTACAGACACTTGTATCATATTATTTTCTACTTTCATTGAGTTAATTGTTTAACCATATCAGTCCTTATCATAAATATTCATTAACTTTCAGAATTTTGACCCTTTAAAAGCCAGATTTTTGTCATGATGCTACTGTGTTTTTAGATGAAAAAAAAAGATTTCAGTTTACTTCAGGCAAAGTAGTTTTTGGGATTTTTTTTTTTTAAATGATCACGTCCTGAGATATACGTCATACGTTATACGTCAATGATTTGCAGCAACATTGATCGTGACAGTGTCTATCTTTTCTCCATATGCCGGTTATGTTTAAAAACATTACATAATTAGGTGAAAAATAGAAAAAAAATGTTTTTTTGCTGTGTATTTTAGTCTTACTGTAGGAGCTGAGCTGGAAAATCCAAGCTTAAACAAAAATACACAATCCGGCCAAAATGTATTCCATATTCATGAACACAGCCAAAATGATCAAACATGAAGACGAAAGGCATGTAAAATGTGCAGAACAGTCCTTAAGGGTTAATAACATAATTTCAATACTTTAATCAATTATTATGGTTTATTGACTTAAATATCTTTTCATTTAGGTTGTACAGATTTTAAGAATATGAAACATTTGAAGATATTTTAAGAAATGACATTACAATAAGCAAATATACCAATGTAGGGCAAGGGTTAGTAAATTCAAGGAGCCAATGAGGCCAAATGGGTCCAAAAATCCTTATTTATTCTTTCACTTCATGTAAGTTGTTCCTTTTTGGCTACGACCAAATTCCAGCTGTGCTGATGTTCAGCAGGCCTGCAGCGCTCCCTCTCATGTAATATTGATTCATTCGTTTTGCACAGTATTGTTTCAGTCAGTCTTTCTTAAATGTGGGGTTAAGTTTCTGGTCCCCGACCACATGACCACGTAACTGATTCCAGCTGGGTTCATGTGTTGCACTCGTTGCCTCTCGCCATGTTTCTTGTCCTCATCTACACTTCACCAGTCAACTGAGAAAATACCGTAAAAGGAGAGGAAATTGTGGTGCACGCCGGCATGATTGGGCCCAGATGAAGCTGTCTGACAGCGTGCTGATACGAAGTCCGTTAAATGGTTTCTCTCTCTCTCGCTCTCTCAGGGCCGGCTACCTCCCACAGGGTGTCCCCTTGCAGCTGATTGGCTACCTGCCGGAGGAGTCGTCCTTCCTGCCGTGGCACTCCGCCAGCCGAGCGCTCTACCAGCTGGACAAACTGCTGGACCGCACGGACGAGTACAGCTTGTTCAGTGTAAACACGCAATCGATCAATTACTACCTCAATCAGGCCTTCAGTCAATCAATCAATCAGTCCGGAGCAGCAGAGTAAACTGTCTCTGCGGTGCTGACAGCTGAGTGTCTGTTCATTAACTCTTTATTTTGTCTGCGTGTGTCTGTGTGTCTGTTTATGTGTTTTATCAGGACTATGTGCTGAAGCAGGTAGCATCGCGGTACCATCAGATGGGTTGGCCAACAAACGGCCCCGGCAGCGAGGGCAACGTGCTGCAGGCGTCCTATCAGACCGAGTATGCAATACACACACACACACACACACCCTTATTAATATGATCACACTAATAACATGCAGGGCTCTATTTTAATCTTCGGTGGGTCATGAGTGTACAGACTGTGTGGGCGTCTCTAAATGCACCTGTAAGTGCTGCAGCGTCAAGTACAATAACAGCTGAAAATAGATCTATAATATTTCAAAACCTTTTAAGTATCTGACCTTTAACTGCACTCCAAATTTAAAGTATAATTCAAGTGTATTTTTGCACCATGTTCACCTCACACATGTATATAGCTGCTCAGTGGAAATGTTTCTACTTTTTATTTAAGTTATGGTTTATGAGTACTGCATATTTTCACCCTTTGCCTCTCTCTTTTTTGCTCTAAACTGCTGTAACAGTGAAATTTCCCAAACGGATTAATAGAGTGTCTGTCTAGATCAGTGCTTCTCAGCCTGGGACTCCTTTTCTATCATTGAGTATACTGACGACCCCTAACTTAACAGCATATATTATAGATATTTAATGTTATATAAAATGCAAAATAGTGAAAACAATAAGTGCAGTAAGTTTGTGTAAAAGTAAACGATTTGGATGAAGTTTGAGAAGATTATTTTCTGTGAATTCAAGTCGCCACAGATCACATTTGAGTGGACTTCTGCGTCTATATATTACGCTCTAGGTATCTTTTGGTGTCTGCTGTTGACACTCTGGGATGCTGCTACCAACAAACATAATGGTTTGGCTCTACATTCAGACAGGAAGCGAACAGGTACTTTCTGGGTGAAAGTCCGGGGACTGTTGGATCCATTCACCACCCCTTCTGCCCACCCTACAGGCACCCAGTTAATACCTGTAGCATTTCAACCCGACACCGTCCGGTGGCATATCATACGGCCACAACAGGTTCCGTACGGCTGACCAGCAGCATTGTATGCAGATATAACTGGCAAAGCGGCAGTATATGACCACTTCAGAATGACATTGGGCTATAATATTGCATTAGCGGTCTTCTCTTTTTTTAAAAAAAATGTGACTATGTTTCTTTTAGTGTCTGATGACGGACAAAAGATTTGTATCCACGTAATGTTCTTCCTCCTTTCAGGGAGCTACAGCGGGAGCTCATCATGTTGGCATGTAGCTTTGGGAACAAACAGTGCCACCGTCAGGCTGTCGCCTACATCTCTGACTGGATCTCCAGCAACAAGAACAGGTACACACACACACACACACATTAGAGCTCTGCACAGGACTGTTTTACTAATCCTGCTCCCACAGTGCGTGAGTGCATTACTCCTGCCGTTCCTGCAGCGTGTGTGTGGCTTGTGGCCCAGAGGGGTTTTGCGAGGGCTGATTACATATGTGCAGCATATGACAGTTAGTCACAGTTGGCAGGAGGTTAATGTAACGACATATGTATTTCAATAAGAAGAGACCAGGTGAATAAAATGAAGATGGTTCTTTAATACAGATCGCAGGTGCACAGATGACGTGATGAATAAGATTTGACAGAGAGTCTTTGGCGCTCCAGAGGGAGATTTGTAATTGAACAACATTGAAGCAACAGCAGGATAAATCTGTACGTACCTATGAACTTTATATTTTTGGAGCTGGACCATTCACTAGGAGTTCTGCTAGAAAATGTATACCGTTCACTTTTCATTGCATCACACTCTCGGAGCGCAGACCGTTAATTTGGCACCGATAGAGCAGCAGAAAAAATTAACTTTATCGTTAATTCTGCTGGGTTTAAAAGTTTGCTTTCACTCACCTCTGCAGCAGCTTCTCCTCTTATCCATCCACGTGATCTGATCAGTTCTGTACAGGTCGACAGATCAATTATTCGAACGGCGACACAAACTCTACAAACTGCTGCTGAGGAAACAAAGACCTCATCAGGTCTGCTGTGCATTCACAGAACTGCAAAAACATCCAAAATCACGAAATAACACAAAAAGGAAGGTTTGCGGGACAGCTACCCAAAAGATCCGCTCGCAAGTGGTCAGTCGAGACGCATGTTAATACCAGGTATAAACTGCATATAGATGTAAAATATTGACTTGAATGAATTAAAAATAAAAGTCCAGAATTTGCTGGGCCTCTGCATCTCCACCAACTGAAGCCAAACAAACAATTAACTTCAAATTGCTCCCAGTTTGTGTAAACAAGGTTTGATAAATATGAGTTGCTTTAGGCAAAAATTTCTGCAAAATGTGTTTCTAAATTTTTCTAAAGTCTAAGAATCTCAAAGTGCATTAAACATGTCTGACAGTTGAGGTTCCCATGCAACACACGTTCAGCTCCTAATTTTAAACTCCAAAGGTAAATGAGAACACAAGAAGCACTGCAGCAGCACCTCCTCCACATCGATCCATTTGTTTTATTTTACTTTCATTCTTTCTCTTTTCTCTCTCTCTCTTCTTGTCTGCCTTTAACTTTTTCTCTTTCATATCCTCCTGGCTCATTCGCTCCCTCTGGGTCCTTAACGAGATCTGCAAAATTAGATTTCAAACAGCAAATTAAATAGAAACAGATGCTGGTGTTTCTGTACAGGACAGCAGGGAGCTGATGATAAGAGGGGTGCTTAAATTTTAAAAAAGGTTAAAATTAAACAAAGTTTCACACTCCATCCGGCACATTTTATGAATGGACTATCAGGAGCAGGTCGCGTCCTCGCTTAATGTCAGAGTCTTGTTTACACATCGTTTTCTCAAAGTTCAGCGTCCGCAGCAGAACATTTCACTGCCTCTTCGCCCTTTACACCAAATGTGTTTTTCAGTCCGCTCATTTCCAAAGTTAAGTTGTTGTTTGCTGAGCGGGCGGCGAGGGAGCAGTTCACATGACGACCATATGGCAGCACTTTCTGGAAAAGCTCCATTTTTCTGTCCTCACGACAACACGAGTGTGGCCTTTTAAAATTTGGGAAGCAATTTTGGAAACACTCCATTTTCAGACTTGGGAAGGTGCCGGATGAATCTGCATTCATGAAGGGCTCATCTCTCCAGGGGTGATTTTTTTTTTTTTCATGCTCATTCAGTGATTTTAATGTGGAGAGCACATGTATGTGACTTTCCACCCCGTGCCTGACTATTAATTACAAATCTGCTCTTTGTAAGAGAGCTACAATAATTACCAGCCCAGTCCCCACGAGGAAATTTTGGCAAAACACAAATACATTACATTTGTACATTTCATACGTATCATATCAGCATTTCTAAAGTGGCGTAGTGTATGAACTGACTTTGATATCTGGACGTGGGGAATGATGAATGGTGTTTCCCCTACAAAATACCCCTGCCGAGCCATTTTTTTGTGAGAAATTGCTGCATTTTCAAACGGGTTTTTGATGCCAAACATGGGTGTTTTTTAGAGAACCTTTGCTGTTTTTCTGTTTGGATAATGCCACAAAGTTTTTTTACAGAGGCATCACTGCGTTTTCTGATGAGATAAAGCCATGAAAAGAGTTTTTTTTTACAGAGGCATCACTGCGTTTCCACACTGGAATAGTGCAGCGAAAAGCATTTTTTACCAAGACGTTGCTGTGCTTCCCGCCGCTATAATGCCATGAAAGCAATTGTTTTTGCTGAGACATATTTGCACGTCTTTCCGAGATAGTGCCACAAGAAGCTGTTGTTTTTTTGATAGAGACACAGCTGGATGTTGAATTTTACAGACGACACTGTGTTTTCCACTGGGATAGTGCCACAAAAAGTGGTTGTTTTTTGCTGAGACATTGCTGCCTTTCCTTCAGGAATTGTGACACCAAAACTGCATATTTTCAGCTAAAACCCAATTGTCTCCTAACCATAACCAAGTGATTTTTGTGCCTAAACCTAACCGCCCACTGACCACAGCGTAATTGAAACATTAAATTTTAATGTGCCTGCTACACAGTAGAGTACATGTGTGCTGCATCCATGGTTTGCAGAAATGTACGCTGCCAACGTTTGTTCTGTCGACTGGGTTTTAAAAGTCTTGATCTGGCTTTGCAATCACACAGAAAACACAGTCTGAACCTTATCTAGCACTTATGTAATTCTCAGTACATTAATTCGGTGCTGTGCAACAATTGTGTACGACACTACAGCACCAAAAGAGAAAAAGCTTTTGATATGGGTCTAACAGCAGACCTGCGTCACACCTGCTTCTCCTGCATGAACAGGGTGTCAGAAAACCACCTGCTGTAATGTGACTCTGGCTGAAATCCAGTCCAGGACAATGAGTGTAATTACTGCGGAGCAGTGTTAATATTTTAGTGCCGACATCCCTCTGGAATTTGAATCATGTCCCACTGGGGTTTTATTGTAAATGAAGCGTCTAAATGGATCAAAAAAGAGAGAGAGAGAGCGGTTTTAAAATTTATCTTTAGTGTAGCTGCAGCCGTTGATGGATTAACGTGGTAGGGGGTCCTGAGGCAACAATAAAGTGCTGGGCCCCTGTTAACCCCCACTGCTTCTTTGTGTTCACTGTTTCTAAGCTGGTTTACTCCCTGGGCCCCTGTTTGTGTGTGGTAATTTGCTGTATGGTGATAGTTAAATTGACAAACAGACCTAAGACCTGCCGCAATTTACCTTTCCCTAAATCCCGCCTTTCAGTGCAGACCGGCCAATCATACTCTTGCATCAACTCTGAAAACTACACGTTTTGCCCCATAGACTCTGATGCAATAGTTTGAGATTTTCTTCATTTTCCGGATTTTGTGAATTTTGAACTAAATTTTGTGTCTTGGACTCCTGTAATAATAATACTTTTGGATAATTTGGGGAATTTGACTCCCTGGATTAAATCTGAGGTCACAAATCTTGGTGTTATCCTTGATTCAGATCTAAGCTTTAAGTCCCACATTAACAAGATGACGAGAACATCTTCTTTCCACCTTAGAAACACAGCTAAAGGCCCTTCATAAATCAAAAAGATGCAAAAAACTGCCTTTATTTCAAGCCAACTGGATTACTGTAACACACTTTTTACACGTGTCCTGAAAAATCCATCTCAACTTCATATAAATATGTGTTAGCATGTGTTTCCATTTACATCCTTTACAATGGAGCAATGCAGACACACCATCCTCGTCTCTCTCCACAAAATTGGTATTCAGTATTTGATTTGAGCTCGCCACAGTGTGACTGACTCGCAGGCAATTAGCTTGTGCTTGTTTGGTGTACGGCTAAAAGTTAGCGGGTGGAACTTGCACTTGTAAACTTCGGTTACAAATAATGTGCATCGATCTACTTACTGTGTATTCTGCACTGGACTGTGACACGAATACACTAACCGTGACAGCCCGGGTCGGCGTGTACTGAAAGTTTAGTCACTTCATGTCTGGTGTTGTGCGGTCACAGGAGCAGCACAGCAGTCTTCCTCAGTCAGAATTTAGCTACCTGACAGAGCTCACGTCGCTCTGTCAGGTGCTTTAAGTGTTTTATCACTGGGGTGAGGCGATTTTCAAAATTCAGAGTGACATTTAGACTGCAGAGTCAGACAGACAGGCAGACAAATGGACAGACAGACAGAGCAGATGGTGGAGGGACATGTTTACTGTCAGGATGGGAGTTTGATGCAGAAAAAAGAATCGAGTGGGAGGGAGAGATATTTCAGGAGAAAGATAGAGCTTTAGGATATAAAACATCCTCTACAGACTGTTAAAAACACACACACACACACACACACACACACAGTGAGTGTGTTAGTTAATGGGATCAGAGCCATCTGGAGGTTCCCAGAGACTCTGCTCTCCATTTTATCGTCTGCAGAGGAGAAACTCTACATTATTACTGTTATTTTTATTAGAAATAGCAGCAGTGGCTGCAGAAGTACAGGCGATAAAATAGTAATAGTAGCAGAGCAGGACGGAGTAGCTGTTGCTGTAGAGTCAGTACTACTTCATGTTTAACATGGTAAATAAAGCTGGTGGAAGCTCCAACACACACACACACACACACACACACACACACACACACACACACACGTATTCATAAATATACACACTGGAGTGCTTGACAGATGTCGTCTAAGAAGGACTTTAACACCAAAGTCAGCTCTGTGTGTGTGTGTGTGTGTGTGTGTGTGTGTGTGTGTGTGTGTGCGCGCGCGCATGCGTGTGTCTGTGCGTGCGTGCGTGTGTGTTGAAGCTTGCTCTTAAGTGGAGCATCTCTAAAATGATTTCCCAGGTCGGTGAATGATGTAATTGTCCCTGCATCACTCACTCTGCACTCACTCAGGGTACACACACACACACACACACTGAATACACACACCCATAATACACACATTCACTCAATACACACACACACACACACACACACACACACACACACACACACACACACACACACATACATACACACACGATGTTCAGTTTATAACGTTTTGCTGCCAGCTGAGCTCACTGTATTGTGATGACTTTTTAGTTTTGGTTTACTGACAATTTAGGTCAAATACGCGCACACACACACACACACACACACACACACACACACACACACACACACACACACACACACATTATAGTGTGAAGGAAATGTTCACCTTTTTGCTTTACTGATGATTCAGGCCAGTAACCAGCTGGGGCATCTAGTTTGTGTGTTTCAGTACTTTAACATATTGAACAGCGGTTACCTGTACTCCATATCTGAGTGTGTGTGTATGTGTGTGTATGTGTGTGTATGTGTGCGCTCCTGTTGTTTATCATCATTGAGGCTCCACCTTGATGTGCAGTAGCTCTAATTTTTATTGCTAAGCCTCCACCAGCAGCCTCCTTCCGCAACAGGAAGGAAAAAACTGAGACATGGTTGTCATGAAGTCAAAACAATGACATCCAGTGTCTTTTCCCAACATGAGGTGAAGGAAATGTGTTTAGGAGAATTCATTAGACCACAGGAAAACCACAGCGCTAAACAATTTCGACTGCATTTATACGAGGCTACGTGATGTGTAGATGTGGATCTCTTGGGTGAATCTACAATGTTTCAAAGACTGACTAAAAGTGCATCTTAGATACTTTGCCGTAGAAACTTCCAGGTCGTTTCAGGCCAACAGAGAGTGCACTTTAAAGCCAAATGTGGAATTTGAAGTCCTGACTCAGTCATGTGATGCCCTGCGAGACTTACTCGTGAAAGAGAGAACTGTTAATCCATGTATCCACTGCAGCCCAAAAAAGCATTTTCCCCACTGACCGCCATTGTAATAGAAAAGTATATAAAACAGGTGACAGGACACCTCGCACGGCAAACAAGGTCAGAAATGAATCTTTCTATGAGGTTTTATATGAATAAAACTCTCTTCAAGAGCTGTAAAAATCTGTCACATCATCACCATGTAAAGTCCATGACCCGAGCGGGAGCTCGAGGACAGAGACAGCAGAAGAAACACTTTTGTGTGCATATTCAGCACGCCACGTACCACAGAAGTAAACCCGTAAGCTTAAAAACTTTTTTAGCGTTAAGTTGGGAAACTCGTTGGCGTCCAGTTTCTAGCTGTTATTAAAATCTATGCTTCATGTACTACTGAGTAACTTCAAAAGCAATGAATACCTACAATGCTGTATCCAGGTTTCTTAATAAATCCATGGTCATTTAACTCTGTTAGGAACCTTCTTAAGCAAAAAAAAAAAAGCTAATTTGACCGCAGTTGCATTCAATATTTTACCTGACTGACCCCAGCTGCAAGAGGCAAAACCCTGCAAAGAAACAAAGAAGAGAGACTTAATCTTTACAAGGAGTTACTGGGTTATTTCAGTCGATAACTTAAGGTTGTAATTACCAATACCCAACGCTGCTCAGAACACACATGTATTATCAGACAGTCCGGTTAATAAATCTGTCTGGATTATGATTTATTTTGACCTCAAACATGGAAAATATCAAGGACAGCCGAGACAGAGTTTATATTGTCAGCGGTTAAATGTAATATTTGTACTCCAGTGGTATCCTTACACAAAGAGTGTGCACATACCAATTAGTGTTACAGAGACTTTTTGGGAGTCCCAGTTGGTGGGAAAGTGTCTCTGTCTTTGCATTTTATGACCATGAGTCCACAGGAGACGAGAAAGGATGTTTCACTGGAGCTCTCTAATGGAATCAAAATTCTTCACTTAGCATCCAGAGAGAGACCCGCTTAATCCCGTGGACGTGTCTTATCAGTCGTTTAGCTTTATTACTTTTCCTGGTTCACTCTTGTTCTCACTACCTGTCTTTGTTACTGCACAGAAACCACATCAAATACTATTAAAGCTGCAAGCCGAATATATAGAGGCCGGAGTAGATTGCAAACAGCTGCTCCATTGTTTTGCAGGCTCGTGAAACATCCTGGTACAGACTATTTACTGGAGTTTACAGCCAGTTTCAATCCCATACTGTTGCTTAAACGGCATTAGAAAATTTGCATGCACAGCCGTTGTTGGCCGTTCTGTTCTCGTCTCCTGTCCCATTTTAAATACCCAGTAGTCCACTAACATTTTCATCTCGTCCCGTCTCATCAATGAAAATGAAACATAGATTCTGTCATAGTTTTCACTATCAAGATTTATTTTTAGCTTGTCTCATTTTGGTCATGGAAAAAGAGATTGTCTTTCAATATCAACATCACAAATCTTTAATGTAATGTACTCATCAATTTCTTTGTGATTCCCCAAAACTACGGACATAGTTTTATTAATATCAGTTGAGTGTTATTTTTGTGCCTGAGTATTGCCAAATTTGGAAGGAAGGAAGGAAGAAAGAAAGACACACTTGGACCCTTAAATATCTCTAAAATGTGAAACACACCTGCTGTTTCTGAGATGTCTTGATTGCTTTGGTCTGACGGCTTCATGTTGTGTCTCTGCAGGATTCCTCCCAACATCAGAGACATAGTTTACTGCACCGGGGTCAGTCTGATGGACGAGGACGTGTGGGAGTTCATCTGGATGAAGTTTCACTCGACCAACGCCGTTTCAGAGAAGAAGATCCTGCTGGAGGCTCTGACCTGCTCAGACAACACCTTCCTCCTCAACAGGTACGAATACTGACACCACAAACAAGAAGGTAAAAGGTAATTTTCAAAGGATGTATAAGACAGAGCGCTTTGAAAGCTCCCGTCATCAATATTATTGATGTAGACATTAAGTTAGAGGCCAGTGTTTAAACTCTCTCTCTTGTTTGGTTAAACCACAGTTGCAAGAAAAAAATAAATTGGTCAATATCCATATTTTATAAGCTTTATCACTCACTTGATTTTTACAGATGTATAATGGTACACAAGCGGCGGCCTGCCTCGTTATGTGGAGGATTAAAGTCACCCTGTGACATTTAATATGAGATGTTCCGCTTTGTTCACCAGCTCGTCTCTAACGGTGTCTGTCGGCCGTTTGCTGCTGAGCAGGTATGGCGGAGAACAGTGGCTTTATCGAAGCTTGTTTGCTGAAAACAGCTGCCCGCTGCTAGAAACGAGATTAATGAGAGCCGCGAGACTGAAGTAAAACAGTAAAGGTGCAGGCTGTAAAACCAGAACAATAAGTGGATAGACACTAAAACACTACGCAGAGCTGCAGGGCAACTTCAGAGTTTGGTTATAATTCTCCGTGGGTACAAACAACCCCCTTTTTTATATCACATGGAAGTAAGTTAAATTACTTAAAGGAACATTTCGCCCATTTTCAACCAGCTTTGTATCAAAACCACGTAAGTAGTATGTGTAGAAAACCACCAAGTGATGCTCTTGCGACTGCGTTCAAACTACAGGCTTTACTTCTGCATTTTTTATTACCAGCCAGCCATGTCGCTGCCACCTGGCATGCAAAGGTCAAGGTCACTGTGACCTTTCCTGTCATATCCTTGTGAACACGATATCTAAAGAACGCCTCAAGAGAATTTCTTCAAATTTAGGATAAAGGTCCACTTAGACTCATAGATGAAGGGATTTGATTTTGGTGGTCAAAGGTCAAGGTTACCCTGACCTTGTCTGTCACATCCTTGTGAACGCGATATCTCAAAAACGCCTCAAGGGAAATTCTACAAATTTAAGACAAATCTCAACTCAGTCTCAAGGATGAACTGGTTCGATTTTGGTGGTCATAACTCAAAGGTCAAGGTCAATGTGACCTTGCATCTGTCTCATTCTCATAAGCGCAATATTTCTCAAATTTGGCAAAAATGCCCGCTTGGACTGAAGAATGAACTGATTAGAATTTGGTGATCAAAGGTCAAGGTCAATCTGACCTCACAAAACCTCAACTAACTCAAGAGTTCATACGCCAATTATGACAACATTTAAATATATAATATTTAAATATCAAATATCTAACAGGATAAAATAAAGAGGTGTTGGCATTTTATATCCAAAAGGTTAAAAGTCAACTTTATTGTGATATCATAATATTATGCATAGAACTCTTTTCTAATCATTTCTCAGCATCATATCTAAAAGAAGGAGAAACATTTGGTAGATTACTAAATTAGTGACACTAAACTTGGGCGTCCACCTTGAAACTGTACTGCTTGTAAAGATCCTCTGTGCTGCCGGTGGAAAGATGTTTGTGATTCATCCATGTTGTCACGGAAGTAAAAGAGTGTAACTTGACTGATGGGCGGATGAATACGACTGCGTAGTGGTAATTCTAATTTTTAAAGATTCAAGTCTATAAGTTGAATTTTGCAGCACACTGAAAAAGAAACAGACTGCAAATTGGGTGAAAGAAAATTATTTCGAGGCCGTACAGATCCGTCCCTCTGTATAAGTGTGTCTGTGTGTGTGTGTGTGTGTGTGTGTACACATTATTATTTATCAGGCACTAACTGGCACTATCGCTCATTGAGAAAAAGGGGTAGATGGATCTCACACATCCCCGAAACTGTACAGTGAGATAGATCTGTGTGCGTGCGTGCGTGCGTGTGTGTGTGTGCGTGCGTGTGTGCGTGCGTGCCTGCGTGTGTCAGCTATTGATTTTCCAGCTGCAGTAAACTGTTCTGCAATCAGAGAGGTAGTACTGCATGTTCAGATAGCAGCTATCACACACACACACACACACACACACACACACAAACACACACAAAATAAAAAGAACCCACACCTCAGAAACACACTGATTGGTCACACAGGAAATGGTTTCAGCTCAGAGGGATTGTGGAAAGAGAGAGAGAGAAATTGATTCGGTGGTTTAATGAAAAGACAGCAACAACACGCACAGAGAGCGATACAAAGAAATGGAAACAGAAAGTAAAAGAAGATGAAGGTAAACTCTGAACACAGGGTTGAATGAGTAAACATCGGTTTTATTGCGAAACTCTCTGTTCTGTCTCTTTGTCTTGCTCAGTCTCACATCTTTAAAAAGCACTTTAAAAACTCGGGTTTATGTGTTTACACGTCAGGATTCTGCCAACGAACTCTCTGTCATCGCCAGGTTTCTGTGAATCCCCTTGATCTGGTAAAAACCAAACAAACCCGGAGTAATCAGATTACTACGGCTCGTAGGAGTGTCGTGTCTCCGTTTCAGAGGACAGATTCGCGTTACACCCTCCAGCAGGGCTCCTAACAACAAAACAGAAACTATGAAATGTCAATTTCTACCAGACAGCTTGACCTTTTCTGTCTGTTTTACATAAACGGATATGCAGCCGGTGTTTGTGTGTTTGGCAGCTTAATAATACAGCTTTAGAGCTGAAAAAAACATCTCACAGGCTGACAGTTTGAAATTGTTTGTTTAATCTCAAGTTCTGTTTATTGAAACTCGTCCAACAGCTGATATTTATCAGCCAAATGCGTGTTAATCTTTGCACTGGAGTTTGATTTTACATTACTGGGCTAAAATGTTTCCTACAGGCTAAGATTGTTGCGTGATAACAAGCATTAGCTTTGTAAAATTTGTTCGCAAGTTGTGGTATTATTCACATTATCAGAGTGAGGCCCAAGTTTATATTTAACTCTTTGAAACCTGCATCAGCGGCACTTTTGTTGGGCTGCATTCAGATGCATTTCAACCTTTGAATCCAGCTCAAATTGATGAGAAAAAAGGTGATGAGCAACTTGGCAAGAGATGTTTTGAATTAGCAAAAAAATTATAAATTTAGAAAATCATAAAAAGCTTGTGAAAATATTCTAGAGAACCATATTTAATTTCTTTTTTATAGAATTATTATTTTTAAGCCTTTTTCTCCCCAAAGTCATTTTTTGTTTGTTTGTTTTTTTACTTTCACTTTTTTGTTTTGTATATTGTTTTTTTTTATTTTGTTGATTTTTGTGGGTTTTTAATTTTTTTTGGGTAATGTTAAGGTAATTTTCTTGTACTTTATTATTAATTTAATATTTATTAATTTCCTCTAAAATTGCTCTTTGACCTCTTCCCATTTTTTTTTAAAGAAATCAAGCCAATTTGCCTAAATTTTAAATAATATTTCCCATTGCACCTCCAGTTATATATGATTTCTTTTTTTAAATAATGGCTGAACAGTCAGACATTTGTTCATTGTTTAACCAAAACATCCACCTTGATTTTGATTGATCATAATCACTGTTACCATGGTTACTGATCTTGGCTGTGTCTCTGCGTCTCCTAGGTTACTGAACCTGTCTTTGACGTCTGACCTGGTCCCAGAGCAGGACGTGATCGATGTCATCATCCACGTGGGCAGAAACCCTCAGGGTCGAAACCTCGCCTGGAAATACTTCAGAGAAAAGTGGGACATCCTCAACGCACGGTGAGTCCATCAGTCAGTCCACGTGGGAGGATTTGTTGTCACATGTTGTAGAAACAAAATATTCATAATACTAACATCTCTCTCGCTGTCTCCGTTCAGTTATGGTGAAGCGCTGTTCATGAATTCGAAGCTCATCGGTGGAGTCACAGAGTTCCTGAACACTGAGAGAGAACTCAATGAGGTAAATAAACAAACATTCAAACGTTACTGAGGTCAGATTGACAGGTAAGTGTTCCAGTTTCCACCTCAACAAGCTTCACAGATGCAATGTTGAGAAAAAGGAAATTGCAGTGCATTTAGAAAGTGTTTTTCTGCATCGATCTGCACTCAGTGCCCCATAATGGCAAATCAAAAACAGGATGGATTTTTCTGCAAGTGTTTAAAAAGACAATACTGAAATATCACACTGACAGAAGTATTCAGACCTTCAGGTGCTTCACATTTCTATCGATCGTCTTTGACATGTTTCTACACCTTGATTGCAGTCTACCTGTGATCAATTAAACAGATTGGACGTGATTTGGAAAAGCACACACTCTTCTTTATAATGTCTGTCCTGCTGAACACCATGGCCATTTATGACATTTATGTTCAACACCTTCACTGCAGTACTCAAAACCTACTTTAAATATGCCGATGTGTGTTACCAGCAAAACATGTTTCATCACCTTCATGCAATCCATGTTAAGAAAAGAGCCAAATATTAGGAAGAACAAATGTATGATAAAGAAACGCAGGTTATTAATAACAATAATAATAATAATAAACTTTATTTGTATAGCATCTTTCATACAAGAAATGCAGCCCAGCATGTTTTACAAGAAAGAAATTAAATGCACCAAGAGCTTCACATCAGGAACACATAAAAGACAAAAAGACATAATAAAACCTGCAAGTAAAAATCAAATAAAATCAGAACAGAAAACCTAGAATGCACCTTCAAATGGATAAAATCCACTTGATAATACTAGTAAAGGTAAGATAAAAGAATAAAAATTTAGTGCACAGAATGCATAACATAAAATGGAAAATAAAATAAAATAAAATATAACCCACTCACATTATTAATAAAAAAGCATAAAGGTTAAGGTTAAATACCACGTAAACTGCTTGATTTAGCTTTCTTAATATTTATAAAAATTAACATCTTGTGTTTTTAAAGCATTTAAAAACACATCGCCGTCCTGAGACATTTAAATAGTGAAAATGAATCCATTATTTTACTTTTTATTTGATTCAGCGCTGTAACAACTTGTGGACTTTGCGCTCTATGCCAAATACGTGATGATGTCACTCTTGGCTCATGCACCCTTGCGTCGGGGACCTACATCTTCTACTAACTTCACAGCTGACAACACATATCAGAGCAGAGAGCAGGACGTGAGCTGCCTGCAGAGCTCGGAGACAGGATTGTGTCGTTGTGCAGAAATATTTCTGCTGCATTGATGGTTCCCAAGAGCACAGTGGCCTCCATGAGAACCACTTCTAGAGCTTTCCACCCAGAAAAATATGAGCAATCAGTGGAGAACGGCCTTGGAGAAAGAGGTGGCCAAGAACCCGATAGTCAGTTTGTATTAATGCAGTACGTTAATATCCTGTTTTCTGCCTGTCGGTGGCTTTTCAAGGCTGAGACGTCAACTGCAGGACAGATGATTAATGGCGTCAATGTGTTCTCCAGAAACACTTTCAGAGAATTAAAAATCTGCTGCTGATTATTTTAACAGAATACAAACCTTATTTATATAGTGGTTTTAAAAACAAAGGTAAAAAAGCACTTTAAAGGGTGAAATCAGAAATATTTTATTGATTCCCAGGATGAAAATTGTGGGAAAAAAAGGACACAGCTTAATCAGTTCCTAGTTTAAAAAAACACTATAAAATAAAACATCTATAGCAGGAAAACAAGCATGCAAATATATTAACTTGCTACAGTTAATTACAGTTACAGTTAATTACAGTCAGTTACAGTTAATTTGAATTTGGATCTATTTATGTGTCATTGGTTTGTTTTTTTTTTGTTTGTTTCTTGTTAGTTCACCTGCTGGCTTTTTGAAAGAGCTTGATGGGTTGCATAAAGTGCAAACTATTGTTGTGCGGACTTCACTTGTAAACAACAATAAAACTTTGAAAAATTAAAAGTATAAAAGAAGAGGAAGAACAAACGAGCAGCAGCGACTGCAGCAGGCTGCATGCACACTTAAGCTGTATATAAAATAATGGTAGAAAATGATGAAAACAATTTAAAAACAGTTACAGATACATTAAACTGGGCGAAAGGAGCTACATGTGAGAATGAGAAATCAAATAGAATACAGGACGTTACTGTGATTTATTTCATATTCATGTACACTACACATTAATATTTTAATAAACATGAAAGTTTTCATGAAACAAGATGCTCTACCAAAAGGAGAAAGTAGAAATCAAATTAAAGCAGATGGAAAATAGTTTGTTTTTAATCCGATTCCTAATATTCACATTTTCTACAAACAAAGGGGTTTGTGGGTGTTTTTGAATTAAAATCTTTCTCAGATTTATTTATTTATTTTTCACGATGACTACTTTTTTTGATGAAACCATTTTGTTTGAGATCTCAGACTCTCCCGTTGGCATGGTAACGACAAGCAGCCTCCGGTTACAGCGCCTGAACAGAATCAAATTAAAATGGGACCTCTGAATACAAAAACTGCCTCGGATGAAAAGAATGATGAGCCTTTTATTTTTTTTTTTTCGTGAAAATGTTTTTAGCAAAAAGTGAAAATCCACCCACGATACAAATTTGAAAAAAATATGCCACACAGGGAAGGAAAGGTAAAATGCAGAAATGGAGACTGTAGGATAGAAAAGAGGAGGGCAGGAAGAGAAAGAGGGAACATAGAGGAGTGTGAAGTAAAGGAGAACAGAGGAGGTAACGATATGAACTGTATTAAAGAGAGTTGAAGGGATGGATTTCCTCCCGCGCTCCAGTGAATCTGTCAAACTCAGAACAACACTAAGTTTCCTCTTCAGTCCTTAACTTTGAAAACCGCATTAATTCTCCTCCTCCAACAGTTCAAAGTTTCTCTTTCCACAAAAGAAGTTCCCTCTTTTCGTACCTCACCTCTCGCGCTGCAAACTTTCCATTTAATTACCGTCCTTTCAAACAGTTTCACTTTGCTGCCTCGCCTTTCATGCAGGACGTTTTACCTCTCATTATCAACCTTTAAAACAAAGTTTCTCTTTTAATTATCAGCATTTCAAACGACAGTTTAGCTTTAATAACTCGCTTCTTCTTCTGGCTGCAATGCTTCGGTTTGACTGACATTAAAAAAAGGGGACGTCTTCTTTTATTTAAACATAAAGAAGTCTGTAGTTTTTGGCTTGCTGGCTGCCTGCGCTCAAAAAGACGTACTTTTTTTAAAGTATGTGGAGCTGTGAGGTGGACGTGCTGGTTCTGAAGGCATTTTTTTCTTTAATGTGACTTCACACAGAAACACGGGACTCTATCAGATAATGTAACAACCTTATATGTTTGTTTGTGGCCTTTTTTTGTCATTTTGGCATGAAGGATAGGTGCTACAATACCCATGAGCCCTGGCAGCTGTTGCCACAGAGAAGAGGCAGTCAGGATGGTAGTAAACTCATTTTGTCATTTAAATCCAGAACAAAACCTGGCACCATAGTTTCAGGATTCACCCACAACTGAACCAAAATGTAAAAGTTAATTAATTTTAAAGGACCTATTTGTAATTACCAGCCACCCAGTCCAACCGTTACAGCTTATCGCAGGGCTGACACATTCAGACAGACAAACTTTCACACTCTCAATCACACCTACGAATTTACCAAGGTTAGGTTAGGGTAAATAAAGATACGTTTTTGGCAAATAGCCATGTTAGATGTTCCTTAACAGTCTGAAAGAAACGTTGCAAGTTCAAGTTACTTGAGTGAGTGAGTGAGTTTACGGTTTCGTGTGTAAGGATTTTAGAACTGGAGTAATATTGTCATATTTCCTAGTTTTTGTCAGGACCCTAACAGCAGCATTTTGAATACGCTAAAGTTGCAGAACGGCTTGTTTTGAAAGACCTACAAACAGACCGTTGCAGTCATCTAATCTACTGGAAATAAAGGCCTGGGTGAGCCTTTCAAGGTCTTTGACATTATTCCTCTGACTCTGTTCTTTTAATGGTATTCGGCAGATGAAGTTACTGATTTGAATTGGCTGTGGAAATTTAAATCTGAGTCCAGGATAACCCCAAGCTTTCTTTCTTGACTCTTAGTTGTATAAGAGAGGTATTCAAGGTGAGAGCTGACTCTGTCTTTCTTTCCAAAGAAAATTCTGTCTCATCTCTTAATACAAAACTGATATTTTTACAAGGTTCCCATGGTCATGGAGAACCTGGAAAAGTCATGGAATTTCACAAGCACATTTTCTAGGCCTGGAAAAGTCTTGGAATTAGTAAAAATAATTAAATATTTTGGAAAATTCACGGAGTTTTGTTGTGGTTTATCACATTTTTACAGTTATCTTCCTGTGGATAACCACGTAATGTAACAGAATGGGAGATGACATTTCTGTAGCAACCAAACGCAGCTCTGATATGCGTCCATTTGTCGCATTTTCTTTACCATCAAGTAGGCTACGTTTCTTCATTTTCTCCCTGCTTTTCTTTTTTTTCCTTACGTATGTGAGCCAGCAGAAATGATGTTTCAGTAGAGCTTGAATCGGATATGTTTGAAAAATGCCAGGCAAGTGTGAAAAGAAAAAAATACATAGATAATTCCTTGAAAAGTCATGGAAACATTGTGAAATTTTATCGCTTAAACTTTGTGGAAACCCTGTTTTTAGCTACAGTAGTGCAGACTGAAAATACCTGAATCAGCAGTTTTTTGTTGGCTCATTTACACCCTGTTGTGATACGGAGTATATTCCTTTTTAAAGTCTTGGGTGCTACAATATTTCTGTCTTTCTTCTATTTTTGGGTGTTTCTAATTTTCTAATAACTTTTCTATCATCTCATTTTCCACCCTTCCTCCTTCCCTCCATTTTTCTGTCTTTTCTCTCCTCAGTTAAAAGAGTTCATCCAGTCCAGTGGTGTGGGGGCGGGGCCTGCGTTGCCTCGGGCGCTGGAGATCGTCGAGGGCAACGTGCGCTGGCACCGCCTTTACCGGCGGCAGTTCTACCAGTGGCTGCGCAAACCTCCGAGCTCCGCTCTCGGCTAACGCTACACCAGTTAGCTACAGTGAAACGACTGCAAACTGACTGCTAACTCAATGCTAACGCACTGTTAGCTTACAGATGCAGTCGGATAGTATAGAAAATTCATGAATGAATACAAAGGCCGACTCGACTGGTTATTCAGCTGGTCTCTCTACTAGTTTCGCTTTTAAAGAAATTTGTTTGCAAACTTTTTTTATTTCAGATGTTTATATTTTCAAAGCTGCAGGCTAGCTAGCAGTCACTGACTCAGTAATTGCAAGCTAGCAACTAGCCTCAAAACTCCCCAAACTAAACCGCCCCCAAGACCGACAATGGACATAGAGAGAAGAATCTGCTGTCAGATAAACAAGAACTCCTGAATTTAATTTGACCAACAATTTAATAAACTTTTAATATATAGGTTTAACATGCTATATGTAATTTTCTGCCACTAGGGGTCTCTCACTCAAAACACTTAAAAAAAGATGGAGCGATGCAGCTTTGCAGTCAGTTTCTCCGAATTGAGATGCCGTCAGTCATTGTTTAGGAGGTTTTAACTGAAAGCCGAATTATCCGCAGAGCTCTCCTTCTCTCCAAAACAAACAAACCAGGTGATTTAAACCAGTAAAAACACTAAATGAAGTAGCTTCATGTCAAAAAACAGTGTTTCTCTAATGCTGTTTGGTTCACTGTTGAGGGGCTGCTCGTCCAGTACATTTTTCTCTGAAAACTTAAGATCCAGACGTTCAGGAAGTTTTTGCCATTAGTCAAATTATCAAGAGAGATCTCTTCCTCTTCGGAGGAAGAGAGGTAAAAACACTAAATTAAGCAGTTTCATGTTAAAAATAAATGTTTCTTATATGCTGTTTGGAACAACAGGAGTTGGAGCCGAGCTCCTGCTAAGATTTGCTAGCCTTGTTTCTCTAATAACTTCAGATCCAGATATCCGATAACTTAAAATCTTTCTTCCTGTTAAAAACAACCAAGATCAAAGAGTGTATTGTAATAGAGATTGGCTAAAAACTGGATAAAAGTTTAGTTATGACAGCTTTTCGCAGGCGACCACAACCGTAACGTATGTGCAAAAGGGATATGACACCACTGACAGAAATGACACAATGACAAATGACACAGACCGCGTCCTGATTAAAATGACACATTTCTCTGGGTTTGAATATTGTTGTAAACATTTGGGATAATATCAGTGCACGAGTCAACAAAACATGAAACGTTTCCAGACAAACAAAACATTTAGTTGCTGATACTAAATAACATATTATAGCAGTAGGTTATGATCAACCAAAACTGTGGAAACTTTTGTTTTTTGTTAAATTTAAGGTGACCAACTTGAATATCAGGATTACTGTGGATCTTTTAAAGTCAATCTGTCATATCTGTCAAAAGTCCTAAAAATGTTAAGACGTCAGAAAGCATGATTTTTTTTATATAAAAAATAATTGAAAACGTCCTTTTAAATGTATATTTAATTTATGAAATGCCTTTTCCATCAGCATCACACAGATCAAGACAGTAAATCCAACAAAAGGCTACTCTATATTTTATAGATAATTTATGTAGTTTTTTTTTTTTTATTCAGTTTCAGTCGTTATAAAACTGGTCTTAAATTATGTTTCAGAAGGCATTAATTAAGTCTTAAATCTATCTTGCCTTAAGCTGTAGGAGCCCTGAATATCAATACATAACTAAAACTTTGTCGAACCTTCCTGTCATGAAGGTTAACGATATGCGTTGTGATGCGACCTCACATTACGTTAGATGTTTGGTCAAGTGACACAGATGTTAAACGCGACCTCATTACCATCACCTCTGCCTGACAGATTTACATGTCTGAGCTACAGTTCTGAAAATATGAACCTGACCAGAGTAGACCTTTGACTTTGTAATTTGAGACCTAAAACTGGCCCGAGATCAGAGAAAACATCCCGAACAAAATGTCTCACTTAAAAAGGAACGAGCACAATCTGTAACAAGATGGATAAATATTCATATCTGTAATTTTCTGCCTTATGATTGGCTCTCGAAAGATGAAGCTCCTGCTTTCAGCCCTGCTTGGCTCCAATCCAAACTCCTCACTAACCAGAGACCCTGAACAGTTTAAATCGGACCTTCCCCTGATCGCTACATTAAACCAGCTGACATTAAAAGGCAGATTAACCAGCAGTCAGCTGCATGTCGATCATCGAACAGCGATGTAATTAACACAACATGGACACGGTGTCCTCTGATCACA
This sequence comes from Plectropomus leopardus, assembly GCF_008729295.1. Lineage (NCBI taxonomy): Eukaryota > Metazoa > Chordata > Actinopteri > Perciformes > Serranidae > Plectropomus > Plectropomus leopardus. Next base: position 3,336,505 of record NC_056484.1, read on the forward strand.
GCGCTCAGAGGACTCATTCAGACTCATTAACTCCCCACAACACCCAAACTGTTTCAGCTTGAATATAAAGAGCAGCTTTGTTTTTGCAAGATCAAAAACTCCAGCAGTTTGGAAAATATCAGCGGGTCTGGAAGGCTTTGGTTAGGCCTCGCTACAGAAATGTACTTTGAATATAAAAGCTCATAATAACTTCAAAATTTTGCTCTAAACCACAGAGAACGCCACATGTAGAAGAATAATTTTCCACCGAGGAGCTGTGATGCTGTGGTCTGTTTTGTGTTTGAACTGCGAAACCTTTCAAAAAGCTTAAAGTGAACAAATTAACCGGGCACAAAAGGTTCTCGCATAAAGGCATGATAGGACGGAGCCTGGGTGCAATGGAGACTGAATATGGCATTTAGAAATTTGTCACATGTTAGATTAACAAATTTGGAATAGAAACTTTTGGCATCACAAAAACCGAATCCCTGTGTTTCTTACACAGATGCTATATATAACACTCCAAGAGGTGAAAATGAGCTGGAGCCTCTGTCTAGAAATTTCTAATGCTTTTGATGAGATTTGGAAAGATTAAATGATTATTGTAATGCAAAATAAAGATTCACTTTTTCAAGCACAATATACAAAGTGCACCATAGTCAGAAAAAAAAAACAGAACAATGAAACAGTAAAAGGAAATTGTTCCAGCCGCAAGCATCAACCAAATCATTTTGCAAAAGAAAAGACAAAACAGATGTTGGAGAGTTTACAACACAGAGAAGGCAACAAGTAACTTGGACAAGAGCCGTTGTTTTTGCAAATTTATGCCTTAGTTTCCTCTGTGTTTCTTCTAAATTGTCTGATTTTGCAATTACAAGAATATAGAGTACCACAGAAATTAGGTAGTATTTTAGCTCTCCTGGTCCCCTCTTCTTGAAATCAGTGGGTTTTTAAACTTGTTTTTGGTTTAATGTTGGAAATAAGGTCTGTGCTTAATACAAGCTTAAAAGACTTAAGTTTTGTTGTATAACATAAAATATGTAAAAATTCACTCATACGTTTTTAAGGCTTTTATTTACCTTAGAAAATATGTGGTTGCCAAGGAGTGGCTAAATGAGACTAAAAAACTTTATCACACCAAACACAGCCTCGTTGTGGTGGCAACGTTGAAGTGATGTGACCGTGGTGTCACTTGTTCATAGCCTTACATAAACTTTTTACTTTTGGTAAGTTAAGTTAAGTTGTGAAGATTTTCTTTCTGAACCAAATGTATCGAGCTTTTTTTCCCACAGTAATTCAAAACCAAATGGAAAAATTCCACAGACTTTTTGACGAGGGAACCACGGCTGAGTTAACTTCCAGGGTTCGCCAACAAAAATGCATAACCCACGCAGCGCTCTTAACCATGATTTAAAAAGTATAGATCAGATGACTTTGGACAATAAGCTTTGTTCTTCCTCAGTTTCAACCGTCAAACTTTGCTGTGTCAGAAGTCACTCCCTTCTTCACACATTTTCCTTTTCTGTTGTAATTTCTTCTGTGTAATTTCATAGTAAATTAAGACGGCAGAAAAATATCAAACGTCAAACAAGTTTCATGTCAGAAAGCTCATGTATGCATCTGTTATCAACACTGACAAAACCTTGCATTATGGGATCTGTATTTAAAACTACTCATTCTCTTAACATTGTAATTCTAATTTGTGGTAAGAAACACAAACACTGTGGGAAGTAATGACCTGATAAACTACATATTTTACAGTCATAATAAAGATAGTAAAATGGCAGAAAATTAACATGACAGTAAACTCATGTTAAAATACTTTGCCCAAACTTCACCCACTCGCAACCTGTCAACCAATGAAGTCATTCGTCAATTAGTGACCTCGTAAAACCTGTCAGTAACTCCTAAGAGGGACTAATAAAATAATAAAGGTGACGGATGGATGTGAATGTGCAGAAAATCCTTTTTTTTTGTCAAACTGAAAGTAGTCAAGGGACTATAAAACTGACAGTTACCATGACAACTTATCTGACTGACTGCAACCTTTGGAGATTAAAACTCTGACCAAAACTCAGCAGATCGTGTTGGCTTCACAAAGCACACAAAAAGTTTTTGGATGAGGCACATCAGCCTCAGCTGTTGGAAAGAAACGAAAGTCACAACAACAAACACAATATATTTTTTTAGCCAATCAATGGTTAGCTTTCAATCAATCCCTTTTTTTTGTCCCCAGATGGATGAATAAATAAATGGACTCAAAACTGAGGATGGTTAAATGGAGAAAAGAAAAACTGCAGATAAGAAAAGTGAGACAGTAGAGTTTATGTTGAGTGTCTTTATATGCAGATGATGTTGTGTTTTTAATGACACTGTTAATGTGGTGACAGATTCAAGCTTGTCGTGAGTGGACTTTTACAGCTTGTTTGACGGGACTTTAAATTAAAGGCAGATTCTGCAGCACAGTGGATTTTGTGGCATGGTGAAATTCACAAGTGATGACAAGGATAAATCGATGGAATTCATGGCCTGACGAATCTTTTAAGGCATTAACTTTACAGTGTGACGGATTTTTCAGTTGACTGATTTTTTGAAGAGTGACAAATTCTACAATAAGGACACTTTGGATTTTACTGCAAGATGGAAACTACAGCTTTGGCAGTGCGACAGTAAGAAGATTTACAGCCATACTGACTGACAACGCCACCGTTTGATAGATTTGGCGGGACGATGGAGTCTTTGGTGCGACAGATCTTTCTTTGTGATGGAAAATACAACAATTCTGTCGCAGAAAGTGTGACAAGCTCCACAGATCAACAGCTGTTGTAGCAGCGTTGATTGTACAGTGTAACGGCCTCTGCAGCATTGTGGATTTTACGGCATAAAAGTTGGATTTTACAGCAGGATGGATTTACCAGTGTGCGGATGTCCTCTTCCTTTCCCGCTCAGAGTTTTAAATGTAAAGGATACAGGCGTTACGCTGAACTGTGTTGTCTTGGAAACAACAAGCTGGACACAAAAAGCTCTGAGAAAAATACGCCTTTATTAAATATCGGGGGGTCAGGTAAATCTTTGGAAAAGGACTGAAAAAATCTTAATGAACTTTTCAACAGTCTGGTGCGTTGAACCTCCGTGCTGTTAAACTGACTTTTTGAAGTTATTCCTCTTCTGTTAGATCCGGCTTTGATGTTAATAATTGAGCCATATATGAATTAATGGGCCTGCCTGCTTCTATACACTGTGTGTCCAGTGTGTGTGGGTGTGTGTGTGTGCGCGTGGGTGTGTGATGAAGATGATGATGAAGTAGCAGCAGCAGCAGTGGTGGCGATAACGACTGCTGTGCCAGTCATGGTGATTAAAATTATGATAATTAAAGTTATTATGATTATGATCAGGATGATGGCGGATCTGATGATGGCGGTCGAGTCAGTAATGATAATTGTTGATGATGTGACAAAGCTAATTAGTATTATTATAATTATTATGCTAATTATTCAGTGCATTTTGAACCTTTATTGTCCTGTCAGGGAAATTAGGTTTACAGACATGAAGCACACATGTACAATAACACTGTAAAACGTACAATATTTGAAATTAAAATGTGGTTTGAAGATGTTGGAGGAGAATACGATGGTGTTCATGATGATTATGATCATAATGATGATGACATAATGATGATGACTTGGGACCAAAATGTGTCGGAAACAGGAAGTCGTGGAGGCGAGTTTAATCCTACTTCCTGTTTGCACTGCTGTGGTTTCCTGTGTTTTCTGATTGGACGATATTAAAATGGTTAACCTTGTGTGTGATCCAGTCTGTTTCAATACAATACTGTGAACCAGATCCGGGGAAAAGTAATGATAAGACCTCCTAGCCTTTTTTTTCTGCCTGTTGACGCCAAATGCGAACAAATCTTTGTGACAAAATACTGAACGACTGTTAACGACGTTTTAGTGACGTAAAACTCTGTTTGCATGTGTAAGGAGGCCAAAACGTAGAAGGAAATATCTGTTCAACTAGGTTTGCTTATCCACTTACTATCAAACTTACAAACATGGACACATGCAAATGTCAATTTGGCCTTTTAAAATAATAATGTGGTCCATACTCTTCGAGACAGTTGCTAAAAATTGCTGTCTGATTTTTTCCTGTAAGCTGTAATTTATTGGTTGTCCCCTGCCGGAGCTCAGCCTGCCAGCTGCTGTCAACGGCTGAAGACAACTACACAACCCTCCAGAGGTAGAGACAGAAATGATAATAAATTAATAAATTACCAAAGACCCCTTTTTCTTAATTTTAATAATTAAAAAAAATGAATTTAAAAATCACTTTGATGCTTTTTTGACTGCAAACAGGGATGACTAATTCATGGAAGTTGGCTGAGCTCTACCGTAAACATTCATCGATTAGTGCTGACAAGTATGATCCGTGTCAAAAAAAATTGTAGTAGTAGTAGTAAAGTATGGTAAATTTGGCAGTGCTGTTGATGGTCGCCGGTTGTCATGGAAACAGGGGGAACAGTCAGGTGGCCCACTTTTTCAAAAATATATCACGACAAACTGCAGCTGGCAGAGAGTTTTCATTATTTAACTCCAGGGAGGAAGAAGACGGAGCAGAGTGTCAGGTGCGGGATTCAAACCAGCAACCTCCAGAGTGTGTGTGTTTGTGTGTGAGTGTCCCTCAGTGATGAATGACTTCACTGTTTTCCCCACAGCATCATGGGAAATCACACACTGTGGATACACAGAGAGTTTACACTGTGTGTGCGGAGATTAATGGGCCTCGGAAAGAATGTGACAGAGAGAGAAATGAGCAAAACACATGATAGAGAGAGAGGAAGAGGAGTGCTCTGTTGTTTTATGAATGGAAAAGAGACAGAGAGGCGGTCTGCCAGTTTAACCCAAAACCTAATCGAATCTGTCATTTCCTCTAGTAAAATGGTGAGTTTAGAGCTATCAGGAAGAGCTGCATGCAGCGGTAGAAAAAAGATGAAAGGAAGAAAGTAGATGCTGAATTGAATAAATAAAAGCAAACAAGGGAGGAAGAACAGAGAAAAAAACATGAAGATAACAAAAAATGGGAAATTAAGGGAGGAAATAAGGAGGCTGATAATCAGACTGATTGTCATTTTGTTAATTTAGTGTGACATTGCGTTCATGATGGCTGATTTCTTGATTAGTATTTTCCTAACTAACCATTTTCAGTGGACAGAAGCTGTGATGATGAAAAAAATCAAAGAAAAATTACATTTAAACAGTCGGTTGTAATGCACCGTTTGCACGTATACCTATGAAAAGTAACGCACAAAAAGTTGTAAGTAACCCCAGCCCAAAATTGTCACATACCTCCACTTTCGGTGTAAGATCCTGCCGCCAAAGGCCACCTCTCACGACTGCATAATACGCCACTGGATGGCATCAGCTGAGAACGCAGATGTTATACGTTGTAAATATACAGCCAGACAGCACCTGCCAGCATAATACGCGGAAAGTCGGTTTTAGCTGAGAACCAGACAGATAGAACTTGTTGCGTCCACATGATACACCGCTGCCGGTGACGACGTAATATAAGGGGTGAAAGGGTGCTCATAGGGTGGGCGGGAGGGGCAGTGCACATCAAGCAAATCCCGGACTTTCATTAGGAAGTCTGGTGTTCTTTTCCCATCTGAATGTCATGGTTTTTTTACACACCGTACCATGCGCCTCCTTCCCCTAATCCTAACCGTCAGTGCCAGTATGTGCGTATTTTGACGTCCCGGCATTGGTTGCTGTGTGCTTTTGTTTCCTAATCATAACCACATGCAGCATCGTCCCACCATGTGCATTTGTTTACATCACGGTAGCGGCATCCGGGGATGTTAACAGCGGACACAGAAGGATACATAGAGTGTAATATGCAGACAGAGAAGTTTACTGACAAAAGCGGCAATATGTAATGACTTTGGATGACAACATATTGACCTTTATGGTCCCCAGAAGGAGAAAAGGGGACACGTACCCGGCAGTGCAGGAGCAATGTTGATGATAGTTGTTGTTTTTGAGACCAGAAACCTCACTTTGAGTTGTTTTGCCTTGTTCATGTCAGTTTATATCATGAATATATCCTGTCATTATCATCATCATCATATTGTAATTTGCTTTTTGTTTCTTGAAGCTATATTTCCCAGACACTTGAACACTGAGGCACCCAGCTAAACAGCATCATCATGTTTGGGTTTTTTTTTTTTTTGTATTTAGATATCATACGAACAACTCTATACGTATAGGGCACGTTGACTAGAAAGTTATTTTCTCTGGAGATGCTCTTACAACATGCACAGCTGCATCAGTCTTGTCCACGTTTGTCACCTTTATTCTGTCGTTAGTTTTCTTGGTTGTGGTCAAATGTTGCTGCTTGGTTAGTGATTTTGGCATCACCAAACGCCACCAGTAACAACATAAAAGCTGGAAAGTCCCTTTCTGTGCTTGTGTTACACAAGGACATAAATGCAACTGTGAGGTGTTTTACAGGCAAATAGATTGAATGCGTCAAAGGAGCAGAAAATGTACATTTCCTGTGAAAAGAGGAGTGTATTTTAAAAAGACAGAATGCATTTAACAGACGTGAATTGAAATTCCATCCTGAAACGTCAGTGACAGATGCAGGAGGATACCTGGCTCGTCATATGTAGCCGTGAACGGCACTGACCAAGCGCTGATAGTTTAAGGGCTGGGATGAGAATGTGTTGTGTTTGTAGATATGTAGCTGGACGTCGTCTCCATTCTTAATCTGATTAGCCAAATGTCTCTCCAACTGGGGTAAACAGCTTTCAGTGAGAGCAACAACAGACCTGAATCACTGACATTCAGATGTCTGAAACCATGTTAGGACGAAACGACGGAAAAGTGCAGAAAAGGCAACGAAGCGGACAAAGAGCTGTTGCTCTTTATAAGCCTTTTCCATTTTTACCCTGTTCAAGGTTTTTTTGGGGAGAGTTTTACCTTATCCAAATTGAAGGTCAAAGGAGAGAAGGTGCCCTGTGCGGTACAGATTGCGAAGCCCCTTAGGGGAAATTTTTGATTTGTGATATTGGGCTATATAAATAAAATTGACTTGACTTGAGAAAGGGCAGGAGGACGAGATAAAGGACCGAGAAGGGAGGGAAAGGACAGAAAAGGCAGACAGAGATACCAAAAAAGGAAATGAGGATAAACAAGAAGGAAGGTAAAGAACAAATGAAGGAAAAACAAATACTAGATGGGTAATAAGGAGGTAAGAGAAAAGAACAGGAGAACAAGGAACAAGAAAGGAAGCAAGGATGAAACAAAATGAGGAGGGAGGAAGAAGAAAACATAAATGAAAAATCATTTTTAATAAGACTGGAGGAAGAGGTGAGGAAAGAAAGAAAGACGGAATAAAAATAAAACAAAAAAGACGAGGATAGACGACAAGAAATGAGGTATCAAAGTGGAGAGGAAGGTGAGCAAAGAGGAGGAGGTGCAGAAGGAGGAGGGAGGGAGGAGACGGAGTAACAGCTGCAGTGTGGAGGTTGTTATTATTCTAAATGTCTTCTTTCTGTTCACAGAATCCCATTTTAGATAACACACACACACACACACACACACACACACACGTATACTCACAGAAAAATGTAATTCATTTTCTGATAACAAGTATAATCCATGGTTTCCATGGTAACAGCTTCACTGCAGTTACTACAGAAACACTAAAATTATAAATGAGTTCTACGTTACATTACTGGGCCGTATTTCAGAGTGTGGATACATTATTGTACGCTGACTCCTCTCTGCAGAACTGAACCAGGTTTAATGATTAAAGCTCGTGTTTAACGTTCACTGTGAGACAGACAGTGGAGTCACTCTGCATGTGCTCAGAAATTTGGACAAAAAGTGGAGTTTAAAAAAGTTTAGAAAACTGATTTTTACTTTAAGGAACAGAGAGATGTGAAACACACTCAGAAAAAAGAAGAATGAGGGAGGTAAAAGAAGTAAGGAATGGACAAAGAGGAAATCAGAGTGAAATCAATAAAGAAAAAGAAATGAAGGAAGGAAGCCAAAAATAGCTTTTTTACAAGAAAAAAAAAAACATGACAAAACTTTAACATTGCATCAGCACCAAAGTTTATTGATGTTTCAATGGATGACTGATGTAATAAATCCATAACTTTCCATCAGGATAAGATAGTCGTACTCACTCCATATTTAGGCTGCTGAAAAATGCAAACAGCTGCTGATGAAATTGCAGTTTCTTCAATAGGTAGAAGTCAGTGACAAATATACATGAATGTAGTGATACTCGACTTACGGCTGTGAGCCAAATCTGAGCCAAAAGTGATTCACACTGGGAATTTTGTTCATACTCTTTAGTATACAAAATGAACATATGCATATACATATATCCTAAAATCCTAGAAGTATGCAAAAGTCATAGAAATGTCCTAAAATCCTTCCTAAATCATTGAAATGTCTTAATATCTTAGCAATGTCCTAAAATTCCAGAAACATGCTAAAATCCTACAAATGTCCTAAATTCCCAGAAATGTCCTACAGACCTTGAAACATCGTAAAATCCCACAAACGTCCTAAAGTCGACATGCTAAAATCCTAGAAACTGGCCCCTGGACTCCTGTCATTTAACAAAAATGGCCCCCGAGCAAAGTAACACTTACGGAGACAAAGTGCAGATCATAATTTGTTTGTCACACTTGTTTTCTTTATCTGTGTCTCTTTTGCAATCTTTACTGTCTTCGGTGTTCGCAACATTTCTCTGCATTTCCCAAAAACGATCCGCAGGATGCCAAATGTGACTGCAAACAAACTGCAAATGAAAGCAAAAGATATCACCATGAGGTTATTATTTATTTATTTATTTTGGTTTTTGTCTTATGACGCCTTTTTATCTGACTTTGTATTTGGGAGATACAGACAATGCTGTTGTTTTGATTTTTTTTTTCTTTCAAATCTTTATTTACAACTCAGTGAGGGGAGACACTCATTTTCAGCGGTGCCCAGCATGGACAAAGACATCAAACAACTAGTCAAAAGTAAACCAAGGCAGAAAAACAATCATGGAAAACAAATAATAAAAGTTGAAAATTTAGAGGCTGATAGTTGACGATAGTTTTGCAAGAGAAAAGATTTTAAATAATCATATCATTATCATAGAGAATACAGTGAAGAGTATCGTAGTTATAATCACCAATAAACCTCATGGTGGAGGACCCATGCATGGAGGCAGCAGAACGCCTCTAAATTACACGCCCATTATCCAAATTTGCTTTTTCAAGCATTAAGTTTTCATTTAAGATCAATAAGAGCTTCTTGAGGAGCGTTAAAAGAAAGTTTTAGGTTCTCCATGGCCGGTTGTACAGAATAAAAAATACAATATATAATCGTGTCATCAGCATAAAGATGAGTTTGACAACCATTTAAAGAAGAGCCCAAAGGTGCGTTTTCATTCGTTTGTTTTTAAACACATTTTCAGTTTTGGCATTCGAAGTAAAACTGAGCGGAAAGTATTGTGTTGGACACGTTAAAACACTGAAGGGAACATGAACTATGAACCAAACTATTTCTGTCTTGTTTTTGTTTCTGTTCATCCTTCATTGTCTCCGCTACTTCTCCCATAAAGTTATGGAAATGTCCTGACAACTGAATCAGAAATTATGCAAAAACCTCCGAGTCCAGTCAGAGGTCCAGGTTTCTCTGTTGCCATGGTAAAATGGCAAAACACTCTGTTGTTGGACTCCTGTGCTGCTGCGAGACAAAAACAGAGGATGCTGTGTGTGACTGTCACACACATCATTTAAATTCATGCCATGAAAGCTCAATCTAACCTAAACCTGAGCTTAATTCAAATTATATCCAATGAAAGTGTATGACACACACACACACACACACACACACGCACACACACACTCACTCAGAGCTGTAGTGAGTCCAGTTTTTGGCGTCTCAGTGTAAACGAAGCCGAACAGAAATTAAATTAATTCAGTTTGCAGAGATGAAAAAATGCAAATGAATATTTAGCGTGTGGCGAGCCTGTGTGTGTGTGTGTGTGTGTGTGTGTGTGTGTGTGTGTGCGCGTGTGTGCGTGCACGCCAAGTGTTTTGCCTCGAGGAAAATCAGCTCAACTTTCATTCATATTGAAATCAGCCAGCGAGAGAGCAGAGAAGAAAGGAGGATTAGGAGGAGAGAACAGATAAGAGAGGAGGAAGTCAGGAGGGAGAGGAGGTGAGGAAGAGGAAGAAAAGGAGGAGAGGAAACAGGGGAGATAGGGAAGGAAAGGAGGAGCTGAGAGGAGGAGATAGAAGAGGGGCAGATAGGAGGAGTCAGTATGACAATATCTGTGTTTCCTTGTTTCACTGTTGTCACAGAGAAAACTAATCCACTGTCAACACACACACACGCGCACACACACACACACACACACATACACATACACACGCACACACACACACACACACGCACAAACATGCAAAGCCTCTTACAGTCTCTGTAGTGCAAAGCAAAAATTGTTTTCCACATAGAAACTGAAGTTTTCTCACAGGTCACATCAGATTTTTAATTACTCAGAAAACGAAGAACTAAGCCGAGCTTCATTCAGTAAACACACACACACACACAAAAGCAGCCACCTGCTCAACACATTAACATTCACACACACTGATGGCACAACCGCTGGGAACAATTTGGGGTTCAGTATCTTGCCCAAGGATACATGAATAAAAAGTGCTGTATAAATGCAGGCTGTCATTTTACGTTAAAATGTTTTTTAGAAACGGTCTAAAAAGTCATGGAATTTGCAAACATTTGCAACATTAAAGAAATTTTTTTTTTTTACATTTTTAAGGAAAAATAAATCACTTAAAAAATGTAAAGAAAAAAGTCAATTTTTTAGAGAAAAATAGTCACCTTTTTTTTAAGAAATGAAAAATGTCCCTTTTTTTTTACTGAAAACTTGCCCTCAAAGGTATGGTTTCTTAAAAAATATCTACGGTAAAATATATACAAAGTACAGATATTTAAACATGTATCCCAAAATAAAAATAGAAGTCCCGCCCTGATGCTTAAAAAATTATTTGACATGCCTTCCCCTTTTTGCACCACCTGTTTCCTTCTTATAGTCAACTAAAAGTCCTCTAGTTATATTTAAATATTCAGCTCTACTCCTGTTCTAAATTCATCGTTTTAAATAAAACATGTTTTAAAATCTGGAGCCATTTCAGAGAATGTCTGGCCTTTAAAATTGTTGTGGAAAAGCGGGTTAGTACTGTCAATCATTACTTTCATCAATCATTACAAATGAGACCATAGAAACAACTACAATGGTCAAAGTTGCCGGATTGATATTAAGAGTGTTTAAATATGTTCACGTCCTAAAACTTGCTGGTGGCTGCTGGCAGTCTGCACAGTGATTTCAATAATTTTTTTCTTTGTCTATAGCTGCTAACTGTTAATGAAATATGCATTACTCTTCTGACAGTTTCTTTATTTGTGATACATTTTTAAAGAAACATTACAAAGCCGGCTTGTTATGCTTGGCCAACCTTTGCTGCAATGCCTGCAGGAAAACTGTTTTCATGGTCTAGCCTGTTAGATGAGCTCGACCTCTGCCTGCACCGCAACTGTTCCTCAGAATTAATGTTATGAATGTGACTTCATTCACTCAGCAAAAGTGAGTAAATTAAATTATTCAAAACACAAACTACTGTGTTCATTCACCTATATTTCTTAATGCCATGCTACTACATCCACGTTATCACCTAATACTACTTAGCTAGATGTTTGTCAGACTGCTGTGGAATATTCTCAACATGTTGAAACTGTAATAATAATAATAATAATAATAATAATAATAATAATAATAATAACATTTTTTTTATTTATAAAGCACTTTTCAAAACATAGTTACATGGTACTTCACAAGGCAACAAAATAAAACAGAAAAGACATAAAAACTAGGGTTGGACTGGTGTGAAAATTTTCAAACTGGACTAATTTTAAGCCAAACATCTGGTTTACAAAATTTTACATGTGTTACCCGTGATACAGCAGTCAGTCCTGAGTGGAACATATGACACCATGTCCCAAGAGAAAACAAGTGTCTATCACTTAGCTTTTCATAACACTGGAGTTTTCTGTCCAAACTGAATCAATAAAATATACACTTCTGTTACTTCATGTAAACAAACCACATAGCTATCAGCTGTACGCTTGAGATCAGACCAAAGACACTTAAATGATGGGTGAGTAGCCAGCATGCTATCTTCCTTAGTTTGTAATGTGACTTTTTTAAAACAGAAACACACTTTATATTGTGATATTTGCTGGAAATTACATACAAGATAGCCAAATGCAAGTAACTTAATTAGCTTAATTTGTTTTTATCGATGGTCTCAGCAGAAACTTTCAGCCCCCTCCAGCTAGCTGACACTGTGTTTAGGTATTTGTAACAAGCTGTGGCGCTTTCAAAGCGAGCAACAGGAATAAATAGAAACACAGCATCCAAAGAAAGTTCAGCTCACACACCTGCAGTCAGTAAGGACAGGTATTTCCTTGGCTTTAAATCTAAAATGTTGCCATATTGACACAGTTTTAGTCTTTTTCATAGACTTCCGTCTTACATCACCTCTCCTCTAATCACCCCAAAAAGTAAACAAACCCAAAAAGACACAACATGCGCCGCTCTCTCCCCTTTGCTGAAATGTGATTGGTTAGTACTAACGCAATATAACACTATGACTTTGGCAACTTTTAAAATTGCCAGGATGTGGCATAATGACAAGTGCAAATTCAGCTAGTTTGCATAAATCAAACCGATTTAAGCTCATACACCAGGCTGGACCAGCAAAACCGATAATCAACCCAATTCTAATAAAAACAACACGTTTTAAAAGAAAACTGATGAAAACACTTTGGTGTATAAATACCAAAAGTTGTCAAAGTATCCTTTTAAGTTGCAGTGTTTTTGCAGCAGCGATAAATACTGTTTTTATAACTTGAGATAATGAGATATCAAACCATTTTCCTAAAGTTATTAAGCACCATAAAACAAACTGGTAAATGACATAATTAAGATGTGATTAAGATATCAGATCATTTAGTTCTCATCCTGGTGACTAAACATGACATATAAGCACCATAAACTATAATGTGCTGTCATGAAATAATGAGATAATGAAAGTGTGATTTGTAACTACGGTCCAACATTTGCACATTTACAGACTGAAGGAGACTTTAAAGTAGTTTATCTGAAGCCAGCGTCTGTTTCTGCGTTTTCTACATTAATGAACTCACAGCGACGACACATCTGAAGATCCATTCACAGAAACCACAAACATGAGCTGGGGAGGAGAAGAAGATCTGCATATTAATGTGGGCAGTGTGCATACTGAACACACACACACACACGCATACATACACACACACACACACACACACACACACACACACACACACACATACGCATACATACACACAGCCAAAGACAATCGCATCCCTTTGGATTCTTCTTTGGAGAAAATAGATGAAACATGAGAAGATTTCCAAACCAGTTGGCAGCGGCAACACAAAATACAGACACACTGAGACACACTCACACGCAAACACACAAGCACACCGCTGCACACTGAACAACACACTTTAAAACACACACTTGTTCACAGTTTTCCCAGATTTGTTCTTGTTTTGTAAAAATCGTCTTTTACATAAAAAGTCTTCAGGCACATTTGATGTGCAAAGCATCCACACACACATGCACACGCGCGCACACACACACACACACACACACACACACACACACACACTCACAGTGTGTTTGTGTAGGGAGATGTTTCACTCTGCTGCTGCAGTGATTCACACCTGAAGTCTGACTGACTGCGGATCAGCTGAGAGTTTGTCTACCCTTCTCCCATAATCATTCCTGTTAATGATCACGTAATCATTAACTAACGTCCATCGTGAAACCAGTAAAAATAAATATTAATTCTCCATTTTTATTCGAAACATTTTGAGGGCATGTGTCATCTGATTTACAGAAATTTGTCTTTTGAATTCAGCCTTTTCTTTGTCTTTTGACCTTTGATTGAAGCCTTTGAGTTGTTAGTTTTGGGAAATAATGATTGACCCAACATGAATTGATAACCAATCAATAAGCTTGTAATTCTCAGCCAATCAGGATGAAGGCAAAGTAAGAGAAAGAGCGAGAGAGAGAGAGAGAGAGAGCGAGAGAGAGAGAGAGAGAGAGAGAGCTTTGAGGTAAATTGAAATGTTCAGAGGAAATTGGTTGTTTCCTCGAGACAAGTGGAGAAAACACAGTAAAATGACACTATGTTAGTGTGTGTGTGTGTGTGTGTGTGTGTGTGTAGTAATTATATGAGCAGTCAGGGTTGATGGATGATTGTGGTTGTATCTGTAGCCCGATGTGCCAGTTTCACTTTGTTAGTATTTATCTGACATATCGAGTCTGTATGTAGCAATTTACGTTGGAAGTGTGTGTGTGTGTGTGTGTGTGTTTGTTTGTAGAATTTCTTTAAACTGCAGTTTAAAGAAAAGTTCCAATATAAAACTAACCTCGCTTTGGGGTTCGGTTCGTATGGAAGCCCACTGATGTCAAAACTACTGACTCATGGTCATGCAGAGTGTCTCATACGCTAAGTTAGGGGTGAGTGAGTGCACCATTATATGTATTTGCATTCGTATCTGTACTCTGAATAGGCGGCGTCTAAGCCAAATGTGGCTGGGGCCTAAATTAGTCATTTTATATACATATATACATATTTATAAAACAATAGAAAACTATTTACAGGAATGAGCTTCAGATCACTTCTGATGACAAGACTGAACACAGTCCAACTGAGGATTTTCTTCATCAAAAGTAGTGCAGAAAAAGTACTTCTTAGTTTGTCCCAAAACAGTTATATAAATTAACATTTCAGCATTTCCAGTTTGGTAAAGTCAGTGGGTTTTTGGTTAGATGCCTGAGATAAGGTCTGTGGTTAAATAAGAGAGAGACTTTCACATTTTGTTCTACAACATAAAGTATGTCACTAAATACTCCACTGTGAACTCTGAAGTCTTTGTGTCTTTAAAAAAGGTAGCTGTACAAAGTGGCTAAAGGTGACTACAGAACGCGCTCAACGCGGGTTTCCATTAACCCTCAAATTGCACAAATTGGAACTGCAAATAGAAAATACGTCTAATGGAAACCCATCAATGTCAAAAAAAACCCTGTCGAAATCCCTCATTCATGGCGGCTCCCGCGTATAAGGGGCTTGCCTTATTTTCTGCAGTAATCAAAAATCCAGTGGAAAAATCCTGCTGGCTGTTCGAACCAAGGCGACGCTAACTTCTGGCACATCCTGCAAAAAAAGTCATCCCTGTAGCATGCTACTGATACATTTACTCAGATGATATTAAATGATAGTAAAATGACATAATCTTCAATAGATACTCATTTAATCTGAGTATTACAGCCCTCTGAAACAGCACCAGCATTTGAAGCAAATTTTACATAGTGGTCAAAGTAAAATGACACCATCCGGGTCACATGACACCATGGGGCCCATACAGACGTATCCAGGTCTTTAAAATGTCCATAGAGGATAGGAACTTGGGAGGGTGCTTAAACCTGTTCACCTGTTGGCAATAAAAAACTATTAAACCTGTAAAAAGTTACAAGAAGTACCTTTTAAAGAACACAGCATGAGCAGCATGAGTGTCCAAGAACTGGCATATTTTTAGAGAACTTCCTTTGACAAAAGACTCATTATACAAAAAATTGGTTTGAAAAGACTTCGAAGGCTCTAAATGTGTGAGATAATACTAATAATTATAAACAGTAGGGCTTCGTCACCTTCGCTGCTTTTCAGTTAGCAAGAATTCACTTAAATGCAACACCTCTCTCCTCCCTCTGTCTCTAATGAGTGGTTTCACTCGCTCATTGTGATAAAAGGTTTGAGACAGAAAATGAAACCTTCTATTCTCCTGCTGTCAGTGTGTGTGTGTGTGTGTGTGTGTGTGTGTGTGTGTGTGTGTGTCAGATATTACCATATCAATAGTTGTCTCCTCCTTCCACCCACTTCCTCTTTGTCTTTTTCTGTTGGGATGCAATTGTGGCTGATTATCAGACAGTCACTGTTATCAACACACTCATAACACACACACACGCACACACACACACACACACACACACACACACACACACACACACACACACACAGAATGAACAAAACAAATCCAGTTGGTTCGGAGGAAGGATAAAACTGAAATGAATGATAAACAGACTCACGATGTTCCTCCAGATCGGTCTCGAGCTGAGTTTCAGAAACAGGAAACAGACGTTGGTCACCTGCTGCTGCTGTTAGTTCTACTGAAAACTCTATTTTAAAAACTCTATTTTTAAAACATAGCTGCTGCTGTGAGCAGTAGCCTGTGGGTATTACATAATCGCACCATGACCTGCGGCAAGAAACATGGCATTAACTTTTAAACAAATGACGATTATCTTACTTTGCTCCAGGTAGCTATCGGCAACGCACCGAGAAGCAACTTGAGAATATGAAACTCATGCTCCATTCAGTTTATCTTATTTATGTTTTTGGCATTGTGTATAGTTTGAATATCTGTTTGATATGTTGTATTTGAAGTCTTTCCTTCTTTGCACTTGCTGCACAACATTTTCCCTCAGGATGAAGTTTTATCTCGTCATACCCGTAATGTTTTTTAAGTGATATTTTTTAGGGGTTTTTTTCTTTATGTATGTAGCCTAAAATAACTAATCACAAATTTATAACAAGGGGCTCTACAGTCTGTACAGCCCGTCTGCTCTTATTCCGAAGTCATCAAATATCTGCGCTTTTGCAGCGGTTTCAGCGCCAAATGCCACCTTTCACATCCGCATGTTGCACCACTGGACGCCGTCAGCTGATAACACAGCAGCCAAAATCATTCGTGGCGTTTTTATACGCCGCCTGACGGAACCTGTTGCATTTGCATGATACACTGCTGGACAGCGTTAGATTGAAACGCTGCCAGAATGACGTAAAATAAGGAGCATGAAGGTCCCTATAGGGCAGCGGTGGTGGATGGATCTAACAAACCCCGGACTTTCATGTGAAAGTTCAGTGTTCCCTTCACATCTGAATGTGATGGGCGTTTTTTTGGACACCTCACCATGTGCCTCCTTCTAAAACTAGCCATCCGTGGCAGCATGTGTGTTTATTGACATCATGACATTGGTTGCCGTGTGCTTTTGTTACCTACACATAACCATGTGCAGCGTAATCCCACCATGTGCATTTGTTGACATCATGGTAGCAGCATCCCAAAATGTAAACAGCAGACACAGAAGTCCACTGCAGAGTGGCAATATGTGACATCTCAGAGTGAGAACTAAGAAACAAGCACTTTTCAGAGCACTGTACCCAGTAGAAACACAGTGATGACTTGCAAAAAAAGAAGCATTTTTTGTCATTTTTTTGGTCTTGGTCTGCAGTTTGGTTTGCATTTCAACTAAAAGTTTATGGTTTGCAGACAAGTAAATCGCCCACATTTTCCTCTGATGGAATGTAAGAGAAGGAAATAAGGACGTCAGTTTGGTTTTTTTAATTGAACTCAGTTTAGTTTGAAGAGATTTGTTTTAATTTGATATTTAAAGAGTTGTCTGTTGACTGGTGTTAAAAAGGTGATTAAATCAAAGTTACAAAGCAACAAAGCGTGAAAAAAATCTGTTGTATAAACACTTCTATGTTTGTTCACTTTAAACAAATTCACTCAGTGTCACCTCCTCTGCTGTTAATTTATGTAGTGTTCCTCTGTGTGTGTGTGTTGTCTCTTTGTCACATTTTTCACAACTTTGCAGCCCCCCCCACCCCCAACCCCCACCCCCCCCACCACCTTCATCTCGGACTGCGCCTCAGGTGTCTGACATGTTAATTTTGTTTCTGAACATTTGATTTTATATGAACAAGTGCAGCCTGATATCTCTTTTCCCTGCATTGTTGGTAAAAACACATCAGTGAGACACACTGTTGTTACTTTATCACCATGAACACACACTGTAGTTTATTTTGAGTCAATCCCACACACACCGTTCTGCTGACACAAATACTCATGAGAGCACATGCATGCCACATATACATCACTGGGTGGCGTGAGGTTGAAACGCTGACGTAAGAGGGAGCACAAATCCAACAAACCCCGGACTTTCACTTCCTGTCTTAATGCGATGTTTCTTTTCGACACCTTACAATGTGCCTTTTTTTGCCTAAATCTTGCCATCCCTGCCAGCATGTATTTAAACATATATGATATATAAACATAATGAACATCACCAGCTGACGCAGAAAGATACCCAGAGCATGGCACGTAGACACGGGGGTCCACTGCAAAGCAGCAGCAATTTGTGACGACTTGAAATGAGAACGCGTGTAATTAAGATGTTGCTGGCTTTGGTCTTTTAATAAAGAGTAACATACGTCATACTTAAACACACCCCATCAAGAGAAAATTATTTTGAATTTGGTGTTTATACAGTCTTCGATAAATTGATAGAAGTTAACCTCTGTTAATGTAATGTTATTGTAAAAAAAATTAAACTGTAAAATACAGGAAAACTTGTGTACAGTTAAGTAAACATTGAGTTTATAATAATTTATCATATTGGACTGATCGGCTGGAGAACAGAAAGAAATCAAATGAATAAGAATGGATTTTGTTGGTCAAACATCTGGTAATTTATTGGTGGGATTATTGCCTCATATCGTCCCTCCCTATTTCTGTCTATGTGTTTTTTTTGCACTTTAATATGCTCATTCAATTCGCCACATGCGCAATATCAAGCTGGTTACATGTACCTTCAGATTTAAAGCCAAACAAAGATAAATCCTAAACAAGATAAAAATCAACAGAAGAAGAAAAAACAAGTGTCTGTGCACAAAAACACACACCTAGTTAAAGCTCAGGATTGTTCCTGCTGCTGCACACAATTACCAAAGTTTGCTTTTGCATTCAAATAAAGTCGTTAAAGACACAAACAGTAATGAGATTAAAACGACTCTTGGTGGGATTAAACCAAACTTTACTGGGATTAAACAAGACTCTGCTATCACAGCACCGACAGTGTTGGTGGAGGAAAAAGGCTTTAAACATGAATCAAACAGCACTCTGCTACCTACACACACACACATACACACACACACACACACACAGATACACATGTACCGGCAGTGTTCAATGAAAGTGATTCAGGACATTTTATCAATGCTGTACTTATATACAGTTTCAGGTACCTGTACTTTACTTGAGTATATCTATTACAGCTTTACGCTTCTGCTCTCAATTTAATGTAAGAGGGAAATATGCTTTTTACTGCTCTACATTTATTGGACAACTTTTGTTACTTTACAGTTTCAGATTATTAACACTGGCTGTTATATTGAAATAGATCAACATGGTTCTCACTGAAGTTGATGGGATGGGGAAAAGGGCTAACGCTACAGACTAAAAGGGGGGAAATAACAAAAGAGCAACAGTAATCCCTATTAAAGACATTTATTAATACAACCTGGTCTCACAGGAATAACTTACATGAAATGACCATGACCCCCTATGTTTCGAGTGCCCTGGGAAAGACGTTTTTTCTGTAGGCCGACACAGATTTTAGCTTCGCCCTGGTTCCCTCCACACAAAAAGCCAATGGGATTTTTCCATTTTTGCATTCTGGATTATTCAATAATATATGCTCTGCGGCAAAAAATATTAACGTAATGTAATTTAGACCAGGGACAGTGCACATTAAAACACTGACCTTATATAAAACAAAGAGCACATTGTACCATGTTGTAGTGTTTTGGGAAATGTTGTGTTTTGACCCTCAGGGCTGCTATAAGTCAGGGTGGTGAATGTGTCAAACAAATACAGGACTCTTACCCAGAAACCCACTGTTTGTGTCTTTTATCAAACTAAAAGTCACCAATGATTT
The DNA here is from genome assembly GCF_008729295.1 of Plectropomus leopardus. Classification (NCBI taxonomy): domain Eukaryota; kingdom Metazoa; phylum Chordata; class Actinopteri; order Perciformes; family Serranidae; genus Plectropomus; species Plectropomus leopardus. Next base: position 3,356,467 of record NC_056484.1, read on the forward strand.
CTTTTAGCTCCACGTACTTACATCCTTTTTGTACTTTGGTAACGTTACGTGATGTACTTACATTGATGCACTCATGTCCTGCACATCACAAGAACAGTTTTTTTAAGTGAAAAAAATGTGTGTTTTTTCTAAACCAAACCAAGTCATTTTGGTGCCACCGCATCATGTCTTGTTGAGAGGTCGTGGTCATTTCATCTGTTTTTGTGAGATCATGTTAGAACTGCGTGTTTGTACACAGACATGAGCAGCCCGTGCGATGGTGATTAGAATATAAAACCCCGATACAAGACACAATTGATCCTCTGCATGTAAAGCGCGCCTTTATGACCCGTGGCCACATGAAAGCCGTCTTTTTGATGTAACTATTTGATCTCTCTTCTTTTAAATATGATAAAACTTGCAAGAAAAGGAAAAATAGAGTTATAGAGCAAGAAAAAAAGACCTGCTCTCGCTAAAAAGTCCGACTTCCCTCCCTCCAGCAAAAATAACCCCCTTTAATCTGTTTGCTACTGATAGCTGTGTGTGTGTGTGTGTGTGTGTGTGTGTGTGTGTGTGTGTGTGTGTGTGTGTCTACATTGGGGAGAAGGAGCTCTTTAATGGAACAAGATGACACACCAGATAACAGTGTGTGTGTGGTCTGTTACTCTCTCCGTCTATTTTGATGTCAGGAGTGACAGAGTGATCTCGCACACACACACACACACACACACACACACACACACATTTGTACTGCTATACTTCTGAGGACTCTTATTGATCTTAACAATGTAACTTAACCTCATTCTAACAGAGAGTTCGCACCACTTAAAACAAGTTAGATGTACGTTTTTTCACTTTTTTAACGCCGCTTGGATTGAAATTTACAACAAAAAGAACATGAACTAGCATCTATTACTCTGGGACAATTTTGCACAAATGAAACATGAAATATGACTATTTTGTCTCTGGGCAGAGACGAGGCTTGAAGAGAATTCCCATCTTGCCAAAGTTTGAAAAATGTTTGCATTGAACCCACTGAGCCTCGTCAACATTGTTTTGTACCAGTTTTAGCCATGCTGCAAAATCGTTGTTTAATGGCCAATTTTTGTTAAATTTGCACTTTCCAAAGCAGTACAGGGACAGCTAGTTAGCAGACCATGCATCATCCGCTCTGAGCTTCCCAGCCAATGTGTTCTTATCCCAGCTCATCAAATATTGCTGCTTGGTCTGTATCGTTCAGGGCTACATATACGTGCTACGCATCCTCCTTCGTCTGCTGTTAACGTCCCATGACGACATGCCAATTTACACCTTTTAAATGCGTTGAATCATTTCAAAATACACTTCTGTTTTCATAGGAATTGTCCAGTTTCTGCTCGTCGGATGCATACTGTCTTTTTCAGAATAAACACACAGCATCGGTAACACATCTTGCATTCACATTTATTTTGAAGCAGGCGGTAAAGTTTAGGCAACAAAACTAAGTGATAAATGTCCAATTTAAAGACTCCAGGCAGCCGAACAAACATGAATATCCCCAATGTCTGCCCCAATATTCACCACACAGACCCTGACTGAAACAAACAAGAATTAAGACAAACAAGAACAGATCAGGTTGAATCAACAAATACACACAAACATCAGAGAACAAAGAAGAAACACATCAATACAGAAAAACAAAGTCACATTATCAAAAGCAACCTACCTGTTTTATATCATATTTCACTGTACTCATTTCCCTCTGCATACCATTATCTCATATTCCTTCAATATATTGTTTTTAAAAACATGTTTAAATTCAATATAATGAATAATAACATTCAGTGTAATACCATGATATTTTGTAATTGTCCTCATTAACAGTTCCTTGAACATACAAATTATTATTATTATTATTATTATTATTATTATTATTATTATTAGATTTTCTGACATTTTAGTCAAGTTTTTGCCATGCATTTTTTATTTTTATCTATAGGCATTTTTAGGGTAAATCTGTTAACGTATTTGTTGTGTGGGACTTGTGTTACCATGGTTACAGGTGTGGACATTGGGTTTGTTTGCTTGTTGTTTGATGTGCTGCAGCTGAGGAGCTAATTAGTTGTCTAGTTTGCAGACTGATGTTAGCGATGCACTTTCAGGGGATTCTTCTTTGGTCGCTTCTTCAACAAGCTGCAGGACGAGCGCTTTTGTCAGTTAGATAAAAAAGAGACTTGCAGAAAAGCTAATGTGTTTGTTAGTGTGACCCTCTGTTTGTGGTAGCATGATGATGGCATGCAAATATAGTTAAATAAATGATTCTAAAATTCTAGATACTTCTGTAAGCCAGGGGGCGCTATCCTGAAACTAAGAAATGCCAAATATAAAAGTCTCCCTTCTGGATTTTTGCTGTGTTCACTGCAGCAGCAGGTGGATCAATAATTCTTTACTCCTGAATCGTTCTCCATCTCCTCTCACCTCTCCTTTGATTCACTGAGTCCCACAGTCTCAGTCCTCCTCCACTAATCCAGAAACAGCTCTGTGTACACACTGATGCTTTTTTTTTTTTTAACCCTATACTTCCTGTTGTTTGTTGGTGACTCTTTCACATTGAATGTCTGTGCCTTCAGTTCACGGATATTTTCATTTCAGCAGCTATAATGAAGAAATCCACTTCTTCTGCTCTCTAAAGTTTCTTTAAGTCGTGTTTTTACACCTCCGACTCTCCTCCTACGCTTCTTCTATCCATCAAACAAGGAGAGGGGGTAATGGAGGTCACGGCCGACTGTGATTCGTCTTTTCACCACTGCACTCGTCCTCTTTTCTCATTTTTCTTTTCACTCTATCATCAGCTTCTCTTGACCCTCTTCAGCCCTCTTTCTCTTTCCTTCTCTCTTCTTTCATCTCATAATTTGTGTTTCTGTGCATTTTTAATAGTAAAGGATTTTTTGATCTCTCTATCTCCTTTTTTTTCCCTGTTTGTCCTCCTCTTATTTATGTCTTTACGTCCTCTATTCGTCTCCCCCCCGCTGCAGTTCAGTTTGGGACTTGAACAGGGCCAGTGTGGCAGAGAGACTTTCACAGACATTATATATTATACATACAGCAGGAGGGAGAAGATCAAAGTGTTACGTACGCACAGTACAGTCAGTACAGGGGAGATAAAAGCAGGAGAGTCACACAGAGATGAAATAAAAAGCATAATGATGGACCCAAATCCCGAATGAAATCTGAACACATGAACCTGATTTTGAGACAAAACTCTGCACTCGTAACCAGCATTTTCTGATGACTATCTTCTCAATGAGGTCAGTCAGTTAGTATCAACAAATTACTGTAAGACATGTGGAGTGTCCCACTTCCACACTAACATCAGAGAGTATCCACTGTCTTCTGATGCTGGTGGTGCATGATTTAACATATAAGGTTTTGTACTAAAAGTGAAAAAGGTCTGTAAAGATGCTTATCCCCAGATACCGTTGTGCTTGATCTAGGACGCATCTATCACTTTTCTAGTTCACTCACTGAAACCACATCCATGAACACATGATACAAGTTGAATAAAGTAGTTTTAAAAAGGTTTAAAAAAGGAAATTACAATTTTTGAAGGATGAGTTGATTAAAATCAGCAGCTACTATGAAACTCCATCTGGTTCTTTGGACATGTTGCTGCTGATGGCATCATTCAGTTCCTGCAGTGCATTTTTTGAATTTGCATCAGAGTCTTGTGTACTGTCGGCTCTTAACAGATACGCCCATACAGTGCACCAGCTTGATCCGGGATGTTAGGGGTTAACCATGTCTCTGTGAAGATCCGTGTCTGATTTCCCGTTGCTGAGTGAGCCTCAATCCCATCTCATCCATTTTATTCTCCTGTGACCGCACTTTAGCCAGAATAAGGCTTGGTAGAGGAGCAGCTCTCGGTCAAAGTCGAGTCAGCCTCGCCCTGATGCCGGCTCTCCTCCCTCTCTTTGTCCGGCGCTTTCGGTTTCATCTCTCCCCCTCAGTCTGACTGGCCGCTCAGAGTATGCCATTGGTGCAGATCCTCTCGGGATCTGCTGCTTTCAGTCCAAAACCCACACAACTTTTCCCAATGTTGTTAAGTGCTTCTCTATCATAGAAAAGTCTGGCTTCAGCAGAAGGGGCCATGGAGTCGAAAAATATAGCAAAAAGGTAGCAAGGATTTAAAGAGCTATTGGCTGCTGCATCTGCATGTGCTGCCATCTGTATAGCAAAAAAAAAAAGTGACCCCATGTTTGACTGCAAGCCACCTGCTAGCCAACGCCATTGATAGAGACTGCTACAAGCTAGCAAGCACACCCATGGAAAGGGGGGTAAAGACGTGTCAAAACCCAATATACATCCTCTAAGGAGAGCATGTAAGAGGGCATCAAAACCCAACATCCTACCACTGAGGAGAGGGGATAGAGCGGCGTTGAATGCTAATGTCCTGACTCTACAAAGAGGATCCAAAAGGCATCAAACACCATCATCCTGATTCTAAGGAGCTGGTAAAAGTTGGCATTTAACCCCAACGTCCTGTCTCTAAGAAGAGGAAGTAGAGGTGCGTCGAAACATAACTTCCTGCCCCCATGGAGGGGGGGTAGCTTGGCATCAAAACCCAGATTAGTGACTCTCAGGAGTTCGGAAAAAGGGGGCCTCAAAACCCAATGTCTTATCACTAAGGATAATGGGTAAAGGGGCGTCAAACCCCATCGTCCTACCTATAAGGAGTTGGGGTAAAGAGGCATTAACCCCAGTGTCAAGCCTTTGGAGAGGAGAGGGGACGAGAGGGAGTAGAGTCCCTCAGTGTTTTTTGGCATTTGGCAAGATTTTGTTCAAAAGCCACTGATGAACCCAAGCTGTGCCGTGTGGTTCCCAGCATGCCGCAGTGAGGACTACTTGCAGCAGTATGCTGGCAGCCAGTCATCAGGCCTTGACGTCTGGCAGCCTGCTTTCGGCATGCGGAATTGGTTTCATCTTAAGTGGGTTGGAAAAACAATAGACGCATCCAGTCATGTGTGCCAGTTTCTGCTGCTCGTCACAGGAAAATATGTTGAAAATACAAACTGACCAGATGACAGGTAAAAGAGTGCACCTTTTATGTGGCAGACGGTTTGACATGGTGGAGCATTTAGTGACCAAAGAGACAGAAATACACCATGGAGGCGCTTTCTCTATTAAAGGGTAGAAACAAACAACCTGTGTTGGACGGGTTGGAGGGCTTGTTATTATTTAGTGTTGGTTGGACCCGTCCATTGAATTTAGAGATGAAGTTTTTAATGGACTTTTACATTGTTGACCTGTAAGGTGGCTTTGAATGTACTGAAACTCCTTATTTTTAAAGCTTCAGTTGTACTCTCTTTCATGCACTGCACCCAGATTATTTTTGCAACAGGGCGTTCTTTTTGAAAGTGACCACAATGACCGAAAAGAGAGGAGTTCTTCATTTTGTTTTTCTGCCTCCTGCAGGCAGCACAGTGTGTGGTTAAAGGTTAATGTTGTTTCTCTGTGGGCCTCTTTGAAAGCTGCATTTGATGTGGACACCTTGTTACAGCTGGAGGAATAGAAAAGGCCAAAACAGAAACAGTCCGCTGCTTATTTCTCCCTAATCGCACATTTCTGTTTCATATTTAGTGCTGAGCTTCAGGTGTTTCTCTCCCTGCAGCGCAGTGACTTGCTGCAGCATTTAAAAAAAAAACAAAAAAACAAAAAAAACAGCAATACAAATAAAATGTTTTGGCATTGTTGTGCTCATTATTAGAGAACGGAAACTGTGTGTTTCCATTAAAGCGTCCAGTCGTGCAGAACCGCAGTAACAGGAATTTAAAAATGTCACATTGTTCACAGAGAAACACAAACAGGAAGGTGTTTCAGTTCTGTTCCAAACAAGCCTCGCGGCGGACTGTAATGATTATTTAAAGATACCAAAACAAAGTGTAATGACAAAATGAATATTTCAATGGCATTTGTAAAGTTTCATAAATAAAGTGATGGTTCTTTAACCTTTTGAAACTTGGGCAAATTGGCTTGATTTCTTCCAAATACTATGAAAGAATGTAATAAGCATCTTGAGACATGACCCGGAAATAAGGAAGAAATTTGTGAAATATCATTAAAATAAATAAACAAATAAATGTAGATAATAATAATAATAATAATAATAATAATAATAATAATAATGCATTTTTATAATAATAATAATAATAAAATGCAAGAAAATTACCTAAAAATTAGCCACCAAAAAAACAAAGCAAATAAACAAACAAAACAAAAAATAAATAAAAATGCCACAAAAAAAAAAAAAAAAACTGTAAGTAAAGTGATATTCCAGGTTTCAGATGGTTTAAACATCACTGTGTGTGTACAGCTGGAGCTAGGTTTCAGATGGTTAAACGTCACGTGTGTGTGTGTGTGTGTGTGTGTGTGTGTGTGTGTGTGTGTGTGTGTGTGTGATTGTTTCCTCTACATGCAGTGTGATGTTAATTAAATTCAGATCTGCTCTTGACCTGATTTCTGTATCGTGTGTGTCTGCGGCTCCAGCTGTTAGAACGTCTTCTGTCTTTGTGAGTGACGTCACTGCTGATGGTGTCCAGCTGCTTTCTTTTCTCTAATTTTCTGCGTTTCCTCAGTATCAGGTTTCAGGTCAGGGGTTGAGGCGTCTCCTGGGGGGAGCAGGAGAGTTGGAGGGAGGTTTGGGTTGAAGGAAGCGAGGTAAAGATACTTCATGAGGTGAAAGGAGCAGGTTCGTGCTGGTGTTCTAGACAAAACTGGAAGTAATTCATAGTTGTTTGGCTGCTTGTTTTTGGCTTATCAACACGGTCGGCGGTCTGAGCTGCAGCAGTGATGTGACACACAGCTCAGAGAGGTCATTAAGGTGCTTTCTAAACACACAGACATGATGGACAAGTCTTTATGTCTTTATCTGTGGACACAGCGTGACACAGTTTCTGAGGATATCTTTGAACTGAGGAACTTTCCCAAGAATCCTCCTGTTTTTAAGTTTTCTTCAGTAATAAAATAATCTATTGATGGTAGTCTGCACATTCATTCCTCAAATATGCCACTTTTGCAGCAATTTTATCATAAGCTTCCAGCGCCAAAAGCCATGTTTTGCATCTGCATGATGCACCGCTGTACGTTATCAGCTGAGAAAAGGGCCACACAGAACCATCAGTGGTGTTATTATACACAGACGGACTGCCGGACGTCACTTGTCACAACCTGATATGTTGACAGGTGGCGTCAGTTTAGAATGAAGCTGCACCGAACCTGTGATATCCGCATAATGGACTACTAGATGGCGTCAGGTTGAAATGCTGCTAGAAACAATATCACAAAGGGAGCACAAAGGTCCTTATTGGGGAGGTGAATAGATCCAACAAACCCAGGACTTTCATGCAGGAGTTCGTGTTTGCTTCACGTCTGAATGCAACAGATTTTTTTCTCACCTCATCATGTGCTTCTTTTGCCTAAACTTAAGCATCCATGCCAGCCAACATAACCACTTGCAGTGTAATCCCACCACGCGCTCATGCTGACATCACGTTAGCGGCATACGGCAACATCAACAGCAGACGCAGAAGGATACCCAGAGCGTATTATGTAGAAATGGAAGTCGACTGCAAAGCGGCGATATGTGACGACTTCCGATGAGAATGGGTTGGTTACATCAGATGGCGCTAGAAATAAAGGAACGATGGCCGCTCCACCGCTCAGCCTGACAGAACTTCTTACATATGCTCATATGTTTGACAGCCAATATACAACAGAAAGTTTTCATATAGAAATAATTTGTTTTTGGTCATTTTTTAAAGGATCTTTACAATAATTACAGAATTGTAATTATTGCCCATAAATATATATAAATATATGTGTGTGTGTGTGTGTGTGTGTGTGTGTGTGTGTGTGTGTGTGGAATGTGACTTAACCTCTTTCTAACCTCTATACATTTTCCAAAGCTTCATGGGAACTGTAAATAAGCAAATAGCAAATTTCATTCCAGATGTAAAACAAAAATAAATTTGCTTGAAATTCAAATTTAATTCTTTAAAAATCAATAAGATAACACAGTTGCTCTCGTGAGCTCTGACTTCAAAACTGTCATCAGACTGTGACGATATTCCAGCTTTTCGTCATGTCGTCTTCAGCTGTTTGACAGCAGATTGAAGCTCTGTAAGTGTGACCTCTTTGATCTATTAACATAACCAGAAAATCTCAAATCCAAACACAGACTGACTGACAGATAAATACATAAAAACATAAACAGAGAGACAGATAAACAGTGAGGAAGAGACAGACAGACAGATGGGTGCAGACAGAGAGACAGTGTGTCAGACAGTGAGTCTCTCTGCTTTTTGTTTTCCTGTCAGTCGTCCTGCCTCCCATTACTCACCCTGTAAGAATCTGATGGTTAAATTGCCGTATATTTTCCTCTTGGCAACACCGATCTGTCACCACCGTGATTTACAACAACAAAACCACACAGAGCAGAGAGAGAGAGAGAGTGTGTGTGTGTGTGTGTGTGTGTGTGTGTGTGTGTGTGTGTCTTAGTCAGAGAATCGAAGGTAAAATTGATCAGAGACCATTTTCAGGCCACTGCAACAACAAATGTAATTATATGAAACGACATGATTGTGTTGTGTTGCTCTGTGTTTTGCGTCATGTTGTGAGTCGCTAGGGTTTCATATTATCTTAGATATCACCCACTAACACTCTTAGAGGAGCTGTTTTGTTTTTTTTTAAACATTTGATTATTGATTTTTTTTAGCGTGACTGAACAAAACAACCAGCAGGTGGAACAAGTGCTCAGATGTTTCTCTTGACAAAGACGCAGTAATACCATAGTGTTATTAACACTACTGTTACCAGTATGTCTCAATATGCAGCATGGCCCATTTCAGCATAATCTACATTAGATTACTGTATTTTAATAAACATTGCATTAATGTTTTCATCACTTTAAAGTTGCAGCTGGAAAAGGTAGAGCTCTTTTTAATGATGCCATATACTTCTGGGTAGTTTACTGTGTAATAACACATCATCATTTGTGAGTTAATAATATTTCTATTATCTAAACATGTAATGACTGACAACACGTTCTCATTCTGAAGTCGTCAAATTCTGTCGCTTAGTCTGTGATATCTGCGTCAGACACAGACGTAAGAAGCCATCCTTTTGCAGCGGTATGAATGCTGAGACAAAATTTGTTTTTTGTTTGTTTGTTTGTTTGTTTGTTTTAAAACTAATCATATACCTAAATTTAACCACATGCTTTTTTACCCGAACCCAATCACGTGTTTTTGTTGCATAGCCTCACTACTCTTGTTGTCTATTTAATCACACATTTTTGTTTCCTTAACCAAACCACTTGCTTTTGTTGACTAAATTTAACCATGAGCTTTAGTTTCCTAAAGCTGACCACCAACATTTGTTGCCTAAACCTAACTATGTTGTTGCCTAAATTTGTGCCTTTGTTGCAAAACCTAACAACTTGCTTTTGTTGTCCAAATTTTATCACATATTTTTTCCTAAATTGTTTCCTAAACCTAAACATGTGCTTTTGTTGCATAAACCTAAGCCATCTACTTTTACCTAAAGCATATAGCCTCATGCTAAATATGTTATGTGAAGATGCCCAACCATGTTTCTTTTCTTAAACTTAACCTACGTAACTTTACTTACCTAAACCTTAACCGCATGTTTGTTGCACAAGAAGATACATATAAATACCAGGTGTTTTACTGATATTGTACTTTTATTTTAGAAAAGCATGTAAGCATCTTACAAACAGAAACTTTCCTGTGAAAACAGAAGTGTATTTTGAAAAGACAAAATGCATGTAGCAGGCACAAATTGACATGGCATCCCAGCACATCAGCAACAGACGCTCAAGAAACCTAGCGCATCATATAGCAGCATAAGATTAATATACAACTCAAAAATTTTACTTTCCAACACTGATCATATTCACACATATTAATGGATGTTTTATGGACGTATTTACTGTTGTCATGCTTCACTGTCGTAATGACGGCGCTCGGCTCGTGTTTCCTCTGGGACTCAACCACTTCAAAATCTGCCTGCTGGTAATCTTGGAGAACTCAGACTTTGCGAGTTAATGAAGAGTGCATGAACGCACCATTAGTTTTGGTCTTTGTGAGGCCTGCAGCGGGAACACATGATGACTGTGTAAAGGATCCAAGATGGCTTTCTTAGAGCTATTTCCCCCCAATCAGGTGCTTTTAAATAAACTGGGTTGGCTGGAACAGAATCTTTTTCCATTGACTTGATTCATTATTTTACTCTCTGCACCTATAAATTTCTGCTGGTGGAGAGTGGAAAAGGTGGGAGAAAGAAGAGGAAAATCGTTTGTTTGCCTCAGGAAGGAAACAAAAACCAGAGAAAGAAGAAAGAGAGAAAGAAGAGGAGAGTTTTTCTTCCAGCCACGAAAATCAATCAACCGACACACCTGTCTGTCCATCTGTCCGTCTGTCTGAAACACGGAAACAAGTGAAGTGAATTATTTAAATTTTGCTGATGCTTGAATAACTATGAACACACACACAGGGCAGTCTATCAGCTGGGTTTGTTGCTCATAGCATGTGAGAGTCTTTTCCTCTCTTTTTTTTATCCCCTCCATCCTTCCTCTCTAATCACAGCCTGGCAGCCTGCTCACTGTGTGTCTTCATGTGTGTTTGTGGAGGCGTGAAGAAAAAACCCGAGGAAATAAATTCAAACCAGAAAGTGACAGAAGAAGAACACGAATGCTGAGAGAATGAGGAGTATGAGAGAAGAAAAGAAAGATGGATGGATGGAAAGGAGAGACACAATTTTGAGACCTGTAGACAGAAAAACAGCTGCTGCAGATGGAGAAAACAAACACACACACACCACATGGCCGGACGAGGACAATCAGCATGTGTGTTTGTGTGAGCGCAGATGTTTCTAATTTGATCTAATTATCATTTCTTCAGCGTGTTTGTCCAGAGAGAGGACTCTCTCTGCCTCTGATGGCTGCAGAATGCTGCGTTCACAAACCACAAACAAACAGCGTCAACAGCATCAACATCACCGCTCAAAATACTGAGCAGTCAGAATCCCACCCAATTAAAAGTACACAAGTATTTTCACCAACTGCATTTAAATTATAGTAAAGTAAGTGTTAAAAAAATACAGTGTAGGAAAAAGTCTGGAAAATGCATTTCACTGTCCTTCTAGAACACATTATGCAGATTGGCTGAGTGCCCCAGTTATGAGTCCTAAAGCCCCAAAATGAGTTTGGGCATTTCAGCACCTCCAGTTCCCTCCTGGGTTTTTAAATATGCTTTTGGTGAGATGTCTGACAAAAACAGCCCACTCACTCCAAACTCATCAAATATATCCGCTCTATGATCCAGCAGCATCACTTGAGAACGTGGCCGGATGGAACCGGTCACAAGTGCATGAAACCCTGAAGAACGGTGTCAGATATTAATGCTGCTGGTTACAGTGTAATATGTGATGTGCGAGTGCACTTATAGGCTGGGTGGAGAGACGGATGTGTCCCATAAACAACCAACTTTCGTAGTGCGGAGCTTGCTTACCATGAGGCAGTGCGTTTTTTTTTTTCTACACCGAAACCATGTGCATCGTTTACCTAAACCCTGACTTTCTGAGTCAGACTCCACACTGTTGTGTATGTTGCATACACAACAGTGTGTATGCAACATATGTTGCATCATCCCACCATGTGCATTTGTTGACATCACGGTAACGACATCCCGGAGCGTAAAAAGCTAAAGCAGAACGATACCTAAAACATCATAAGTAGACACAGAAGGTCGTGGCAGAGCAGCACCATGTGACGAGTTCAGAGTGAGAACATGTTGAACATAACCATGTGTCATCCCACCATGTGCACTTGTTGACATCACGGTAGCGGCATCCCAGACTGAGAACGATACCTAACTCCTGATATGTAGATGCGAGTCCACTGACGAAGCTGCAACATGTGACGAGTTTGGATGAGAATATGTTGCTTGTTAACATGCTTTTTAGTTCTCCTGATTGCATTTAGGCCTCAAAAATCCTAAAAGTGGTGTTCACTTGTTGTGATGATCTCGCTTAACAAAACATGTTAGTATCATAAACACGTGTTCGCCACATTGTTTTCTGCAGTAATCCAGAATACAATGGAAAAATCTCGTAGGCTTTTTCACAAAGGAACCAGGATGACTCTTTAACTTCCAGGTTGGCCTACAGAAAAACGACATCCCTGGAGTCCCTCTGTCGGCTGCCGGGGTCTTTATTAAAATTAAAACACACAAGTTACTTGTTAAACACAAGGTTACACAGCGAGCATCCAATCACGTGCCGGTGTCTGGCCCCAGGCTTGCTGCGATTGGCTGACAGCTCATTAAACGCATGAGTGAGGCTCAGACAGCAGAACTGATTGGTTTGCTAAAGGGAAATGAAAATGTGATTGGTTCAAGTTATGGCTGAAATACAAATGAGGCCCTTTGGTTTAAGGTGGAATTACATTCAGTCAGTCGTGTTTTCAGAGGAGACAGAAAGAGTCGCTGCAGAATTAAATCTCGGGGGTCAGATTTGCAGTCTGCACTCGTCTTGATGATGGGATAATAGCACGATCGAGAATCATAAATACAAACACTGCTAAATGCTGCACTTTTCTTCTAGAGATTGAATTGTTAGCACGTTATCACACACACACACACACACACACACACACATTCCTCAGTAACGAACAAGAATTCATGTCAGTTTGTTTCTTTAATGGCAAAACACATTTAAACGCTGCTTTTCTCTCCGGTCGAACTCCACTTGTCCACCAATTATCCTGCAGCTTGTTCAGATGACAGCTTCTCTGTATTCACCAGAACACACAAAGAACAGGAGAAGAAAAGAAAGAGACACTTTGAATGTTGAAATGCGTTAACAGTCAGAGAGCAAGAAAAGAGAAAACATCACACACATATTTAATAATCAGTTCACACCTGTTTACACCACAGAACAAATGAACAAGTCGCTGATGATTTCGCTTTTGTTAAAGGATAATGAAACACTCCTACACACACTTCAAAATCAGCCAAAGTGGAGCAGAAGAGTGCGTAGGAAGAGTGACACAACCCGACTTCCAACAGGTTTATTTTGTTTCAACTTCATTCGGAGAAAAAATCATTAAAGGGGACCTATTATGTGCTACAATACCTGTATTCACCCCCCGTCCCAGTCCCGATTGGTCAGTGTTTTTCCGACAATACACGTCACATGTTGCTACGTTGCAGTGGCCTTCCACGTCCACATATTATGCTCTAGGTACATCTGCAGTTGAGCGTAAAAAATGTCCTTTTTATGTTTTTTTCTGGTCATGTAGCGCCAATTTCAAAAGTATTTGCATCTTTCTACTGCAAAGACAACCTAGTTTTATGTAAATACCCTTTATTTCAGTTAAATACTTTAACAATCTGTAGGGGCTGAAGCACTGTGTAAAGCAGCACTGTCTACTGCTTAAAATCATTAAATTTACAACATTGGCAATTAAGATTATATGTTTCCCTCATGATAGCATGTAGCTACATGTAGCAGTGTACTTGCAGCTGTGAAATCACTGTAACAGAGAATGGCAATGGTGAAAAATCACCAATAAGAGCTACTTAACATTACTGGACATGTTCCAACAAAAATGTAATGCAAAATCTGGTAGAGACAAATAACACCAGCAACCAAGATTATATGTTTTCCTAGTGTTAGCATGTAGCTACATGTAGCAGTGTATGTAATGCAAACAGTTGCAGTAGTGTGCCTGGAGCATTTAAAAGAAAAACGTCAAGAGCTGACATCAGTTTTTCCAAAACATTCAGATCCCGAGTCTTAACACGTTGCTGCTCTATCAGTTGACTTCTGCGTCTACATGTTATGTTTTAGGTATCCTCCTGCATCTGCTGTTAACGCTACAATGATGTCAAGAAATGCACATTTTGGGATTACGCTGCATGTGGTTATTTTAAAGGTAGAAAAGCACATCGCAGCCAATGCCAGGACGTCAGCAAATGTACATGCTGCCAAGGATTGTTAGGATTAGGGGAAGGACGCACATTTTAAGGTGAAGGGAATGAAGGAGCTCTGGAATTAAAATCTGGGGTTTGTTGGACCCATCCACCGCCGCTCCCATCCACCCTTTAGGCACCCTAGTGCCTTATATTGCATCATTACCAGCAGCATTTCTACCCGATACTGTCCTGCCGCATCACTTCAAAATGTGGCCATAAAGAACCTGTTGCATCTGCATGAACGGCAGCAGCATCATCAGGTAGAAACGCTGCTGGTAATGATGCTCGCCAGTATATAATGCAAACTTTTCTGTCCGGCCATGTTTCACCTAATGCCATCCAGCGGCATATCATGTAGACGCGAAAGGTGACTTTTGGCATCGCCATCTTACACCAAAAGCACTGTCAAGTGGCAGTGTTTTACAAGTTCAGAACAGGCTGGCTTTTTTCATTAGAAACAGTTTTCAGAACGGCCTGATGTCTGAACTCAGGGATTACGTTTACATATCTTTACTTGGTTATTTGAAACTTTTACAGGTACATATGTGACAGAGAATAAGGAAAGAATCATAGGTTCTCTTTTATATGTACAGTCTGTTCCCTTCATGTTGAGTAGGCGTTAGTTAACTGGACACATCTGACTGAGAATGAGTCACTACCAGAACGAGACTGCACACCTCAATTAAAGAGGAGAACAAAAAGTCAGAGTGAAGGAGGTCTGACGGAGGAGGGAGGGAGGTGAAGGCTCACTCTGACAGATCAGATCCGTGTGTTTTTCACTGACAGACTTGAACACACTCTTACAAACACACAGACGGTGTTTCACACTGAATGACAGTGAAGATGTTGAGCTGTCACTTCTGATTTAAACTCTCCCTCATTTCTCCGTCTGTTTTATTTCTTCCTCTCAGTTCCTCTCTGCCCTCTCCTCGTCTGTATTTCTGTCTGTTCCTCTGCTCTCCTTCTGTTCATGTTTCCTTTAATTGTGTCATAAAAATCACTTGCACACTTCGCCATCTGCTTGTCTCCCTGTATTTTGAGTTTGTTTGAGGAGTCCTCTCCCCTTAAAAAAGGCTAAAAACAAACTTATTGCATCTTAAAATAGAGCAGATGAAATCTTGAGCACATCAGAGGTAACCCTGCTCACTTTTAATATCTGCACCGTCCACCTCAGGAAAACCACTCGTTTGTGTAAAGTAAATTAAACTCTGCCTGAAAACAGTCCATCAGCCTCACGGCGAGAAATGAAAAGTCAATAAAAAGTCTTGTAGAGCTCTGTTCCCCTCCAGCTGATGTTAATCTTTCACCTCCAAACATCAAATCGAGCGCCTTCATATTTACACAGACCTCGTTATCACCAACATGATCAAACTCACATGATGTTACACTCAATAAGCAACACTTCAGGATGTTAATGTCCGTCCAGAGACATTTATAAAACTAGAGGAAATAAAAGCGTTTAAATATAAAAACGTTTTTTTAGAGAGCTTTGATTGAAGGTGAATCCTGACAAATGAATGTGGACGGGAGGGAGGCGACAGTGATCATGTGAGTTTGTTTGGGCGTGAAAGAGATAAAAGAATCGTTGTCACAGTGATAATTGGCTCTGGCAGGATGAGGGTGTAACACTGAAATCATTAGGAAACAAAGAGAAGAATTAGGACGGCACAGAGATGAAGCAGGTGGTTGTGACACGAATCATTAAGTCGAACAAGATGGATGGAAGTAAACGCCAAATATAGTCAGAGAGCAGAGAGTGAAGCATTTGTCATACGACACGCATCATAAGGAGGGAGGGATATCAGTGCTGAGGTCAAAGGTCAAATCATTTCATCATCTTCGCCAGGTATTTGGTCGTCTGTGTCTGTGTGTGTCTGTCCAACACGTCACATGTTGCCTCTTTGCAGTGGACTTTCACGTCTACATATTATGTTTTAGGTATCCTCCTGCATCTGCTGTGATGTCCACAAAAGCACACTGCATCTAACGCTGAGATGTCAAGAATTGCACGTGCTGCCTCGGATGGTTAGGATTAGGCAAAACAGGCACATGATAAGATGTGATAAAAAAAAAAAAAAAAACATCAAATTTAGGTGGGAAGCGACTTCTGGACTCCTATATGAAAATCTGGCGTTTGCTGGATCCATCCAGCACCCTTTCCGCCCGCTCTGCAGGGACCCTGTGCTCCTCATATTACGTTGTTACCAGTAGCGTATCTTGCAGACATGATGGGCTCCGTACAGCCATGTTCTCAAATGACACCGCCATGAGTATCATGTTGCCTCGACCGGTTCATGCAGCCGTCTGGCAGCATATCGTAACACCGTAAACGGTTCTGTCTGGCCGCGTCCTCATCTGACGTCGCCCGTCCATGCATTATATAGCCAGGAAAGGTGGCTTTTGGCGTTGAGATTTTGCACAGAAATCACTGCAAAAGCAGCTGTTTTACTTGTATTTGTTGGAAAATGTCTCTGCATCATTCACAGCTTAAGTGTTTTGTAAATCCACAGATGTTTTCTGTGGTGACGATGATATCTGGATCGTGATTATTTTGTTCATGCTTGTTATAACAGTGACACAGTCGATACAACAGCCTTCATAAAAAAGTTCATGAAATTGAGACGGCGATCGAAGAAGTACCCAGTGACAATGCCAAAAAATACTCTCACAAACAAAAGCCCTGAATTCAAAATGTTACTTAAATATAGAACCGTAATCGGTAGATAATTCATCCTTTTATCCTGAGGAAAACTAATGTTTGCGTGCTCATAAAGGCGCCATTTGTTTGTTTTTTTATTTTGTAAAATCTGAAGAACCGTCTGATTTTTGTATATTTTAAATGACACAGTTATGATACAGAATTATTCTTTTTCTTTTTATTATCTTTTTCTTGAACAAATTTTCAGGTATTTTTCCTGGAATTTTTTGCCAAGTTCTTTCTAATTCGGGGGTGATTTTTTCTTTCATTGTTCATTGCCCTCTTCCCTTGAAATCAAGATAATTTGCTCAGGTCTCAAAGGGTTATATGCATCTTCTCTTCTCTTCTTCTTTTCCTCTCTTTCCTCATTTTAACTCCTTTTCTGTAGCCTCCTACCTTCTTCTTCCCTATCACGCTCTCTTCTCTCCTCCCTTGTTTCTCTTCATGACATCCTGTTTTTCCTTCCTGCTGACCTGACGTCAGTCATCAGGAAAAATGGAGGTGATGTTTGAAACCTCAAAAAAACAAAACAAAAACGGCAGTGTTTTTATGTTCAGAAATAAAACAAACAGGAAGTGGAATCAGGCTGCAGTGACGCACACAAACACACACACACACACACACACACTCTTACTGCGTCTCTACTGAATACACAACTGTTTTATCTTCTTGCTCTCCACCTTCCTCCCTCTTTCTTGTCATTTCTTCTTTCTCTCGGTGGATTTGCCTTCATCCCCTCTGTCAGCTGCTCTGTGTGTGTGTATGTGTGTGTGTGTGTGTGTGCATGTGTGTGTGTGCATGTGTGTGTGTGTGTGCATGTGTGTGTGTGTGCATGTGTGTGCGTGTGTGTGTGTGCGTGTGTGCGTGCATGCTTTGGGAATTACGACACAATTTACAAGTTCACCTTGACTTCAGCAAAACTGAATTATTCTGCTCTCTGCTTTTCTCTGTGGCAGAAAGACTCAGCGGCTCCATTTCATTCCACATCCGCCTCTCCTTCCTCCTCTCTCCTTCCTCCTCTCTCCTTCCCCCTCTCTCCTTCCTCCTCTCTCCTTCCTCCTCTCTCCTTCCCCCTCTCTCCTTCCTCCTCTCTCCTTCCTCCTCTCTCCTTCCCCCTCTCTCCTTCCTCCTCTCTCCTTCCCCCTCTTTCCTTCCTCCTCTCTCCATCTCATCTCCTTCCTTTCTTTTCCATCCTCTTGTGTCTCCTTCTTTCCTTCCCTATACTTTCTCTTTATATCAGTCTTTCCTACCACCTCCTTCTGTTTTCTTCTCGTCATTTTTTCCTCTCTTTTCCTCTCATGTTCTATTTTCTTGTCCTCACCCTCCTATTTATTCTTCTCCTCTCCTGGATCTCCTTTCCTTTTTCCTCCTCATCTCCTGTCTTTTCCTGTTGCTCCTTGTCTCCTTTTTCTCCTGTCTCTCTCTGAACTCTCCTCACTTCAGCTCTCCTCCTTTCAACACCCTTTTATTCCTGTTTCTTTACTACTTAATTTTTTTCTCCTCCTTTTTCCTCATCGTTTCTTCCTGACAATATTTTCCTCTCCTTCTCCTCTCTTCTCCTTCTTTCCTTCACTACTTCATTTTTCTCCACCTTTTTTCTCCTCTCCTCATTTGGTTCTCCTTGTTTCCTCTGCCCTTATCTCTCTTTATAATCCTTTCCTTTTTTTTACCCTCCTACATCTCGTCTCCTTTCTTGATTCCTCCTCTTCTCCCCTCACTTTAACTCCTCTTCCTCCTCTCCTCCTTTTCTTTCTTTACCATCATCTTCTCCTCCTCTTGTGGCTCTCCTCCATCTCGTCTCTCCTTGTTTTTCATCCCTATGTCCTTCCTCACTATTCTTATTCCTTCTGTCTTTTCCCTTTATATCATTCCTTCTCCTTCTCTTTCTTATTCCTCTTCTTTCTCTTATCCACCTCCCTCCTCTTCTCTCTTTTCTCCTCTCTTCCTCCTCCCCTATCTTTATATTTCCCTCTGTCATCCCCTTTCTCTCCTCTTTTCCTCTTTATTTCCTGTCCTTACCCTCTTCGTGTCTCCTCTCCTTTGCTCTCCTTTCTTATCATCTATTTTTATCTTATCCTTCTTTTTCTCCATCTCCTGTCTTTCCCCTACCTCTCCTCCTCACACCTCCCTTTTCTCCTGCATCTCTGTCACTGCTATATTTTCCTCCACCTTTCCCATCACCTCCTTCCTTTCCTCTCTTCCTCCTCTATTTTCTCCTCTTTTTCCCTTACCTTCTCTTCTCCTCTCTTTGATTTCCTTCCTTGATTTCTCCTCACCTCCTCTCTTTCCCTTCTGTCTCCTTTTCTCCTCCTTTATCTCCTATCTCTCCCCTACCTATCCTCATTTCACCTCTCCTCCTCCCTTTTCTCCTACTTCCTTTCCTTCAAGAATGTTTTTCTCCACCTTTCCTATCATCTCCTTCCTCTCCTCCTTTTCTCTCCTCTCCTCCTTTTCTCTCCTCTCCTCCTTTCTCTCCTCTTCCCATCCTCACTTTCTTTCCTCTCATTAGTTCTATCCTTCTGTTTGCTCCTCTGCTCTCCTTTCTTGCTCCCTTCTCTCCTTTTCTTGTTATTGTCTCCCTTTCTCTTCCCCCATCCTTTTATTGTCCTTTCTTTCCTCTCCTTTTTTCTCTCTACTTCTTAGCTTTTGTCTTCTAAGCTCCTCTCCTGTGAATCTCCTCCACCCTTTAATCTCCTTTTTCTCTCCCATATTTCTTCACTACTTTACTTCCTCCTTTATCTCCTTGCCTCCTTTTTTTGTCCATCATTTTTATCCCTTCTTTCTCTTCTCTTCCTTTTCCACCTCCTCTTTACAGTTTCCTCTTCTCTTAGTCCTCTCTCTTGTCTCCTATCCTCCTCTCCTATATTTTTCTCCTATATTTCCTGATTTCTTAACTCTTTTTCTCCTCTTTCCTTTCTTGTTTCCTCTTTCTCTCTGTATATCCTCCAGCTCTCCTCTCCTTCTTGTCATCTCTCCTCCTCTTGTCTGTCAGATCTCTCGTCCGTGTTGTCGCTCTTGTGTGCCTCCTCTCGATGATGATGGATGGGGCGACGGATGCTCTGTTGCCACGGTAATTTGATGGATGGTTTAGCAGGCGATACGAGGGGCAGCGAAGTGCGGCGACACTCAGAAACACTCTGCTGGTTTGGAAATCAAAATGTTGCTCAGATTCGATTTGATTCTATTTGTTCAATTGACTCCAGGTTCAAACCCGGACAGACGCAAACTTTGTTACGCTTTTGACGACAGGCTGAAATAAAACACTTCATTTTAAATAAAGTTTAAATTAAATAGACAAGGTTGAAATAAGACAGCTGCTTCCCAACAGATAACTTCTATTGATATGGTTGCCAAGACAACGGGCAAGTTCACACACACGCACACACACACACACACACACACACATACACAGTGTCTGAAGCCAGGGATAGTTATGAATGACCTAGATATGAATCATAATTAAAGGAGTATTTCCCCAAATTAACTTTCTGTAACAAGGAGAAATGGGCGGAGTGTGTGTGTGTGTGTGTGTGTGTGTGTGTGTGTGTGTGTGTGTGTCGTCCTTGAGTTCTGGCAGCGAAGATGAATGAGCTGTAATTACGCTGATCCAGAGATAATCGCAGGAGGAAAAAGGGAAGAAGAAGTAGGCGGAGAGCCAAGGTCGACCACCAGAGGAGGAGAGAAGCTCATGAAAAATTCACCTGTGAGAACTTAAAAAACTTCAGCGGTCAGAAAAACTAGTTTCTAGTTATAGTATACATTTTCACCAGGGCCGAGAATTAATAGTGGTTAAATTTAGTTAAAACTTAACGTCTAAACTGGGACAATCAACTTTAAATTTAGACTCTGGTTGTGGTAGCGGGTTTTTTTCTTACATTAAGTCTTAAGTTCCTTTGTTTAGTTTCCAAGTTCAGTTCCTGAGTTTTAGTTCCAGTTTAGCTTCCTAGTTTACTCAGACTTTACCCAGAGTGTCAGGGGTCCCTCTGGCCTTCAGCTGCAAAATAAATACCGACCAAGAAGAGACGCAAAATGACCGCAAAGAGACACAAAAAGATAATAAAGAGATGCAAAGGGACTGCAAAGAGAAACAAAATAACTCAAACATGCAGGGAAAAAAACACACAGAGGCACAAAACAACAACAAAAAGACACAAAACAACATAAAACAACCACAAAGAGACACAAAACAACCGCAGACAAAAAACTACCACAGACACAAAAATGAACTACCACATGGACAAACAAAAAGACCACAAAGAAAAGGCACACAACAACCACAAGAAGACACAAAACTACCACAGTGAGACAAAGTAATTTAAAAAATGGGCAAAACAACCTCAAAGAGACACAAAATAACTACAAAAGACTAAAAATTACCCAAATAAGATTTAATACAACTATAAGGAGATACAAAATGACCACAAAGAGACGCAAAGAAACTGCAAAGAGACACAAAATAACTAAAAAAAAATGGTCCAAACCTCTTGGTGACAGCAAAGAACCAAGACAACCAACTAGCCACAAAATGACTAAAAAGTAGAATAAAATGCTAAAAAAAAACATAAATTATAACATCAAAGACACCCAAAGGACTACGAAAGACAGTTAAGAACCAAAACAAGACCCAAAATGACATTAGTCCTGGAGTTTAGTCTCTGTGATAAATTCCCACTGTTTTAGTCTTTTTTTAATGTACATTTTCAATAAGTTCCTTTGTCTTTGTGATTAATTCTTTAGTGACTAATTTAGAGTTTATTCTCTGGGTTTAATTCTTGATTTCAGTTCCTAAGTGTTAAACCTTTAATGCCTGGATAAGTCGTGATTTGAGGGAACTATTGGCACAGAGTTTAAGATAAATAGATAAATAATTGTTTCTATATCATTTGACATCTCAATCATCAGTGTGTTGGTGGCAGCTGTGGCTGCTGTGAGCGGTCGTGTCTCGGTGGTGTCAGCTCCGCGTGGCTGATCTGTGATCGTGGTTTCAGTGTGTTCATCAGCGCCCTCAGACGCACAGACACACACTGAGGTTGTGATAAAATACAAGCGAAAAGAGAATGATCCAATCTGGCCGATTCAGAGGAGGATCAAAGGGTCCTGCTGCCGCTGTGGTTTCCACCAACTCAACCCAACAATGCACCTCCTGCAGGGAGGAGGAGGAGAACGGGAGGGTGGAGGGAGCTGACCTGCAGGCAGCCGGGACAGAGGATGTATTATACTGCTGCGCACTGAGGGAGAGAGGCTGCCCGCTGAGCAGCAGCAGGCTCTCATTTATTTTTAATCGTTTTTAAAATGTTCCAGACAGACTGACATCCTGACCACCGTCAGTCACAAACAAAGTCACAGCAATCGCTCTGCTGTCTCTGGGTTAATGGCCGAGCATGTTCGAGTATATATATAAACTCAAATCATTTTATTATTCATTCTTTTTTCATTTTTATTATTTTTTTATTTTGATGACTCATCCTGAACTTGGAGGCGTATTTTTATTTATATACAATCTTCACCAGCTCTCAGGCCTCCGGACACCGGCGGGACAACCGCGGAGAAACCGGCGGACAATGAGAGCGGAGTGGACACTAGGGGAGACACAAGTGGAGACGACGACAGAGAATGGGAGGAGAGCGGACACCGGCGGAGACACCGGCGGACAATGAGAGTGGAGCAGACACCTGCAGAGACACCTGCGAAGACACTGGTGCAGACACCAACGGAGAATGAGAGCGGAGCGGACGCCAGCGGAGGCACCTGTGGAGACACCGGTGGAGACACGGGCAAAGAATGAGAGTGGCGTGAACACTGACGGAGACATGGGCGGACAATGAGAGCGGAGCGGACACATGCTAAAAGTACAAAAACAATTCCCAGTGTGAATCACTTTATTTTTATTGTGGATTACAAAATCATTGCGGGGCCGCCCAGCACCCTGTCAGGGGCCATAAAAAAGAAGTATATTCATCTACTTCAGGCTATTCTACTCTTATCAGTACTTAATGTGTACACAGTGTGTGTACACCATCAGACTTGAATGAATCCCGTGCTGCTGAGGACGGACTGATTTCATCGGAGTCCTGTTTTCTTTGATTCGGAGTACTTTCAGGTCTTCATGGGTGTAATACCGTGTTTGGGATCTGAAGCAGTCCTGTTATATTTGAAACGTATTAAAGGATTATTGAGGGAACAGCGGCATAACTGATGCTCCTTCAGCGGCTCTGCAGAGACTTTCAGCGGGTTTATTTGAATCAGCGAGAACAGAGACGGCTGATTATTAATCATCTTAACAAATCAATTTCTGAGATCAATGGACGAGCATCAGAGGGATCAGCGGGGGGCGAATTGAGGCTGCATGTTTTATAAGTTAAGCCTTCGGGGGGGGGTCTAAACTGCACGTTTGGTTTGCAGTGGAAGAATTGAGATATTTGACTTGTTAATACCACAATCTAAAAAAATAGCAATAATTTGGTTTAACTGAGATTTACATTTAATTTAAAAGGAGATTCATTTCACAGAAGAATTCTTAGCTTAAAAAGCACCTGAATGTTGCTCTGAGGTACTTACTCATGTCTTTGTTATCTGTTGTTTTCCAGTTTGAAGCACCTCTCTCGCTCTTCGCGAGGCGTCTTCATAAACTCCAGAGACGAAAGGGAAAAGTAGAAAGTCTGGAAGACAGAAGAGTCTGGTGAGTTCCCTCCCACACACACGTCTGTTGATAACTGGCTGTACAGTTGGTGTGCTGGTTGTTTTTGGTCGAATGAAATCTCCCAGTAATACAAGAAAAATGGTGTTTCTTACTTTGATTACAGATGGATATTTTTGGGGAGTTGAAGGTTTGATTCTTTCGGCTTTCGCCAGTTTGTTGTGTGAATCTGATCCAACCATAAAACAAGAGAGAAGAACTTTCAAAAGTATATTTCGACCAGCGTCTAACCTCAGTTAAAACCACACTCAGAGGTGAAATACACTCTGAAATAACAGTGATATTACAGTTTCATTGTTGCACTGTGTAAGATGTGCAGAAAAATATACTATGTGCATATTTTCTTTCTTTTTTGGCACTTTTACTTTATTCTTAAAGTGTATTTAGTCAGCATCTTTTCATGTCTTACTGCAGTAAAAATTTAGTGTTTAAAGTATTAACAGATATTTCAAATTGATCCCAAAGATTTGTAGCAGGTGGGATAAAACTTCCGTTTAACTTACGATAAACTGTTTAAATCGTGGTGAAGCGCAGAATTTCTACAGTTAATCCTGATTAATCGTAGTTTTTAATTGCATGTTTTCAGTTTTATTGTTTTGCAGCACAAAACAGTTTTAAAATCCATATCGATAAAGGTAAAGTAGTTCCTACAAGAATGTCTTAATAAAGAATAAAATGACAGCAAAAAAAAAAAAATGCATGGGACTCAAGGGTACCCAAAGAACCCATTTCTGGACTCTATTTCAGACAAAAGCAAGACAAAAAAAACCCATTGACTTTGAAACGAGGGAACTGGAGGAGCTTAAATGCTGATGGATTTCCGGGGTTTAGGACTCATTACTGGGGTTCTCCATGGGGTCATTTTCTCATTGATTTCCATACAGTTGGTCTGTAGTTTCCCCCTGCTGGCCATTAGAAAAAATGCAAGTTAAAGGATTTTTTTTCACACCTAATAGCTTCATCTACTTCTGCTATCATTCAGTCTGTGCATCATCTGCTATTCAATAAACTGCACGAAGACAACAGCACTGATGCATCATGGTATCAGTCATCAGTAATACAAATACCCAGATAATATGCGTCAGACTGTCTATAAATACTCTGAGGTATCTGCGTTCCTACTGTGTTCAGCAAGGAGTGATGGGAAATTCAAAAGGTGAGGGCTGTCAATCTCATTATGGGAACACACACACAAAAACACACACTGTGAGCTGTGTGTTCATCAGTGTTGAGGATTTGAAGCTTTGACCTTTTAGTCAAACCACCTGCTGCTGGAGGAAACCCAGCAGTCACACATACACACACACACACACACACACACAAAACATTGACATGATATTAATATAAAAGTAGCATAAGGACACACACACACATACACATGGAAAAAGTACACATTTATTCACATGCATTAGTACTGAAATATCAAACAGAGGTCACAAACCGAAACCAGAAAACTATGAAGAAAGTACAAACATTTATTATATCTTGCAGAAACTTCAACAAAATTTCAACCAGGGTCAACTTTTCCCTCTACAAAACACGACTTGATCCGACAAGGTTGCTGCCTTTGAAAGTCGCTGGCGGTGTAAATTCCCGAGTCAGAGTGTGAGAAAGCACTGTGCAGTGTCACGGCGTCCTTTCATAGTCATAGATCTGTTTTTTTACTCAAACTAAACTTCAAAATCGTGACTCGTGTTGCCTTGCCTTCTTTGGATGCATTTTGAATCACATACTTTGTCTTTATACTTTACTTCAAGATCTGCAGCTGCCCTTTCAAAGTATGTTCTGTCAGGTGACGGGGGAGAAAATCAGGGCATATTATTTCTTCACAACACTGCACCCTGAACTTTGACTTTCTTGTTCATCCGTTACCATGGAGATAAACAAAACGCCATTCACTGAGCTCGCTAGACACAAAGATCAAGCTGGAGAGCTCTGCTGTTGTTACTTTACAATATATGTTGTTTAAAATTTAAAGTTAAATTATTAGCATTATTATTTATGTTTAAATTTTAAAGTATATCTGCATACATTGCAAGTTCTAGCATTTCATATTCACAACAGTGAAATTAGCCTAAATATGCATTTCTCTGTCTTATCATTGTTTTCTTTTGGTTGTTGGTGGTCTTCTTCATGATGTTTTTGTTAACTTAAACAATTTATATTCCAATTATGAGAGATATCGTTTGCCTCAAACAAACTCTGTACTTTAACTCAGGAGCTCATTGTTCATATCCAAAAGTTATTTTAATAACAACGTAGTTTGCTAGTATGTGACGCATGCCACGTTATAAGTATATCACGTGATGATATAGTGCATTCGTAACAAACATACTTATTTTACAGACATTTTCTTCACTTTTTTCTAAATCTAACCACGTACTTGTGTTTTTTTCCTACATTCTAAGTTTATTTTGAAAAAGACTGCACTTAATGAGCAGAAACTGTACATTTCCCATGAAAATGAAAAATTTATTTTGACAATGCATGTAAAAAGCATAAATTGTGATGCTGCCTAGCAACATCCAAAACTGAGGCACAATTCCAGCTAGAAATGTAGCAATGACTTGCTAAAAAACAACTGGTTTTGTTTGGCTGTTGGCTAAAAGTAAAGCCATCCACTATCCCCTCCACCTCCTGATGACAAAGTCAGCTCATATTGGTCACCTTAGACACACGATTAAGAAGCAATACCTATGAAACATACAGATGCAACATATTCATGGTTTGCAGAAACATACAATAGTATTTGTTCTGGGGACTAGCTTTTTTCCCTCTGTTAAAAGTAGATTCTGTAGTTCTGTAGCCCGCTGCTCATCTCTGCTGCAGACTAGAGGCTCCCCGACGCATTAACACAGCTGAATCTTCAACTGAACTGTCTGCGGTTGAGTTGCATTGTGGGTGATGTAGGAATCAGGTTCTGACAACTAATTAAAAGACTCATTCCCATTCAGGACCGCACACTGTGGCGCTCTCCAGGGTCCTGATGCTGCAGCAGGCAGCAGCAGGGAGCTGTCCAAGGTACCAGCTCCTGTTTGAACCAGCTGCAGTGATTAAAGTGATAGTTCGGGATTTTTGAAGTGAGGCTGTATGAGATACTTATCTGTAGTCAGTGTGTTACATACAGTAGATGGCGGTAATTTATTGGCCTATTTGTGGTAGCATTTGGCCTATAATATGCTGTGTATTTGCAGTGTTTTTATGTTAGTGGTCTTGAGGTAATATATTTTTTTTTGTTGCAGTGCCATTTATTTACCAGGTTTTCGGTAACTTTATTTTTGCTATATGTGTTGTTTCACTGTGTTCTAACCACACGTGTCGTTTACATTCTGTGAAGTAAAACTGAATATGTAGTAATTTATCTTAGATGTGAACCTTGGACTAAAGACTGAGGAGAAATCTAGACCTCATGGCTGGACCAGTTGGGAATCACTGATGTCGTGTTTTTACCGCTTTAGCTCGCTGTCATACAGCCCTTTCCTACATTTCCTACATTTTTTCAACAGTGTAACTTCTGTATTCCTACGCAGGAGCCCAACTGTGCCGTTCACAGTATTACACCGCCCAGTTAGTTGTGTTAGTCATTGTGTATCATGAATTATTACTACTGAGTGTGTGGGGGGTCTCTGTTTTATTTGGTCCTCTGGATAATTGACAGCACACTAAAACGGACGTGGTCATCGTGAGGAGTTTTAGCTCAGGTGTGTGCATGTGTGTGTGCGTGCGTGCGTTTTTTTCAGCTTTCTGACAGAGTGCTGAATCTACACCTGGATGATTAATATACCAGGAGAGAGAAACACACACATAAAAACAGTTGTGTCTGTGTGTGTGTGCGTACAGATGTGTGGGTGCGCGTGTGTATTTTCGTGTGGTCGTGTTGAACTCTCACGTTGAACCTAATGTGAATTGACACATGAAAATACCCAGAATCCCCTAGGACAGGTCTCTGAGCTCTGTGCTGAGCCGATTACGTGCTACTGACACACACACACACACACACACACACACACACCACACACCTTGTACTCCTTAGTAAGTGGAGAAACAAAAATGGTTTCTCGTTAGTCTGTCTGTTAGAATCTAACTTTACTGTCTGATCTATTTAGGCTGAATTAATGATTATTGATTTTTTAATTATTTTAATGCTGATGTGCATTCACATAATACCTTCAACCAATTTATACACACCATTATATAACATAAAAAATAAACATTCTCCTGCTGCTGTGACTGCTGCGTGTCTATAAAGAGCTTTCCGTTACATTTATTTCATCAAAGGTTCTTCATATTTGCCAAAAGTTATTTGGCTTCCACAGATCAAATATGAATCTCAAGTAAAACACTTTGAGCTGTTTGAGTTTCATTAATATGGCTGTGGCATTTATCATGATCTCCTACACCACTGATTCTCATCTGAGATGTAGAAACAAGGATGTACTCCTGCATTTACAATGAAAACATGTGGAACAGTCCAGTGACCACAAGAAAATATTGGCATTGTATGTTTCTGTAAACCGCGGATATATTTCATTTGTTTGTTTCATCCGTTTTGTATGAGAATTTCTAAAGTCACAGAGCATAGAAGCTGACTTTCTCATCGGTAAATAGTCGGTTCACTTTTACTTTTCTTTCAAAAACATGGGGAAAAAGCCAGTGAGCAACTCGGTAAGACATGTTCCAAAACTTGAAAGAAAGTAGTAGATTTAGAAAATTGTCTTCAAAAAAGCTACGGGAAATGTCTTGGGGAAAAAAGCAAAAAAGCAAGGGAAGCATCTTAATAATTATCATAATTACATATTTCAAATAATGTTACAAAGTTTTAAAGCACCTTTTCCAGGCATTTCTTTGTTTATTTAAAATGTCTTTTTCTTTCTTTTTTATAATCTTGGGTAATATTGTACTTACCACTAATTTCTTGCTATTCTTCTTCTTCTCAATGCTCAATGCCTTCTTCACATTTTTGAAAGAAATCAAGCCAGTTTGCGTGGGTTTCAAAGCGTTAAATGTCTTGACTTTATTTTCTCTTACCTTTGCTGAGAAACAGTTAACCAGTCGCTTTAACATGCAAAAACATGTTCACTGCCACCAACCGACCGCTGTGTGCGGGGACAGGGAGGTGCTATGGATCAAGAGGCAGCACGATTTGGTCATTGAGATGTCCCCCGCTCCCAGCCCTGTACATTTTTCACACTTTTTCACATGCAAGGGAGGAGACACTCAAGCCAAAAGTTGGGGTAACTCTTTAAACCAACCAACCAAGGCAATGAAACAAAAACTGCATTGATGAATGAAGGAGAAATTGAAAACACAGTTTTCTCTCTATATAAGAAGTTCAACAGTGAAGTAAAGAAACACAGAGTGAACAATGTGTAGTGTGATGTTGGGACACAGAAGTTTGCAGACCTCGAAATAGAAAAGGGGTGCGAATATCTTTAGTTTTTCCAGCTGTGATATCACACCCAGGAGTTAAGGGCAACTTCGTTGAATGATGATATTTCATCATGTCAAAAAGTTGGTGAAGCAGTGAGGAGCGAAAAAAGATTCATGCTTCAGCACCTGCGATTGTTAAATTCACCGAAAGTCAAGACTTTTTTTTTTTTAATCATATTCAGTCTGTAAAGTATCTGAGAAAACCTGGAGCAGAGCTTCCAAGTTTCCATCTTTCCTCCTCCTCATTCTGTTCTACAAAGACTGATGGATGCATGATGGGTTATTGATAAAGGGACGGAGGGATCGATAGGAGGAGGAGAGAGGCTGAAACTAGGCCACCCATCTGTTCAGATACGTCCATTTATCTGCTTGAAGTCCGATTTTTAATCTGGACATAAAATGAGGAGGAGGAGGAGAGTCTGAGAAATGATCTCAGGTCGGTTCCTGGGTCATGAAGAAGAGAAGAAGGCAGGGAGGAAGAGAAATTAGGAGATAGTAAAAGGATGATGTAATGTGGGAAATGGGAATTGAGGAGGAAAGGTTAAAGTATGGAAGGATATTTTTCCAGGAGAAAATGATGAGATATGAGGTAAATGAGAGGCTGGTAAAAATGAGAGATGGCGAAAATTTATTAAAGCATTAAAATGAGAAAGTATGGAAGGACATAAGGCATAAGGAAAGAAAATGAGAATGTAGGAAAGCAGACAAGGAGGTAGGAAACACTAGCTGACGAATAAAAATCTAAACAGACAGCTGCTTGAGTTGACGACAGACGTACAGCGCCCCCCAGTGGCTGCTGGGACAGTTTCACACATGACAGACTCCGCCTTCGATGGATGACACACACACACACTCACACTCACTCTCACACACATACACACGCACAAGCAGCCATTTCATTATAAACTTTATATAAAAGCTCCACATCATTACACTGATGGAGTTAATACACAATATCCTGTTTCTGTGTCGCTCTCCTGATGAGAATAAATGAGTCGCTCGCCTCAAATGAGAAGGTAATGGAATATTGAATAAATGATGTTTCCTCTCCACAGACTATAACGTGTGTGTGTGTGTGTGTGTGTGTGTGTGTGTGTGTTTAAAGTTAAAGTGTAAAGGATTCATCTGTACTTTCGAAGTTTCTTTTATTCTTTTTCGAGTCCTGAAACACAGAAGCAGACCTTTAAGCCTTTGACAAAAATGGTTGCGTAAGTGCACCTCACGTTCACACCATCAATGTACATCCAATAAAAGTATTTGTTTTTGTCACTGACAGGCTCAGATTGTTAATATGATTGTGCGATGACATACAAAAAGGATCCCTACAGAGATAAACCTTTTTGTTAGAGAGTTAGATCTTTTTGGTTTAACCAGAAACAGCCCTGAAAAAAACAGACCCAAAACAGTCTTGGGTCGTCTTTCCACTTTTAATCACCAGCTCTGGTTTGGTTAGTAAAACCCTTAATTCACCCAGTTAGATGTGGAAATGTGGCTTTATACACGCTAAAATTACTGTTTTTTAAATGGAGTCGGATGGGTTTGACAATGATGATTTCGGGGCTGTTTCTGGTTAAACAAAAGGGTCTTACTCTTTAACAAAAAGGTCTATCTCTGTTGGGATCATTTCTGTAATGTTGTCAGACACACTTAGAATAACAGTCTGAGCCTGTCAGTGGCAAAAACAAGTAAATTTAGTGGACATATATGGCTACCCTTACATGCACACCAGTATTCCCCTATTATTGGAAAATGACAAAATTCTGAATTTGATGTGGGTAAACAGCATATAGTACTGTGATAAAGTAAAATTACTTTTTTTACATTGTACCACTGCTTCATAGCACCGACTTTTTCAAGAGGGTGAAAGACGGAAAGAGAGTCCAACAAATCCTCCTTCGGTAAGGAAAAAAAAAAATCTTATTTTAATGCAAAGAAGCATTTCCCCTCGTCCATATTTTCATAAACCATTCAACATTCAGTGGGCTTAAGGGATATATAACATATAATAGCAATAAATTCAATAAAAACAAATAACGAGTACCAATGCTGTCAAAAGTTAGAATTGCAATAAAATCGGTAAAAAGGATGAAAAAAATTAAATAGCAAACAATTCTGCAACTACTAAAAAAAATGCGAAACAGGAAAATATAGGACAATAAAAACAATAAAACTGATTTGAAAAGCAGCATATTAGGGCACATTAACCAGAATATGCATGGCTGCATGTAACCTGGAGTGAATACTCATTTTCTTTACCCATGTAAACAGCTGAGGAGGAATATTGTCTTTTTCAAAATAAGGGCAAAAACTCTGACTCTTTTGTGCATGTAAAAGTACTCATGGACGGTGTGAAAAAGCCTACAATAGTTATATTGCCGCCTGTTTTGCTGCTGTCAGCTGCAGCGCTCTTTCTAAATACTGGACCAACTGCAAAAATTGTTGTTGCCATTAGTTACTTAGACACAAAAATATGGGAAAATAGGGTCCAAGGTGGAAAAATACAGAAGTTACCATTAAAAATTGGGATGATGTGTCTTTACAATCTCCATTTTCTCCTCGTTACAGTCTGACCTCCTTTAGACTGATGTTAACACACATCCTGCTCGACTAATCACACCACACACATAACAAGGAGGGCGCGGCTAATTGCTAATGAAGAAGAAAGTGTTATCCTCCTGCTCACGAGTACACTCTAACATAAAGGCGAGTCAGTCTCCGTGTCTCTGTGTGTGTGTGTGTGTGTGTGTGTGTGTGTGTGTGTGTGTATGTGTGTGTGTCACCTGCCTGTCTTTGTAACGAGCCTCGTTAGTGTGGAAAGAAAATGTGCTGATTGGTGGCCAGCGGCTGTGTGATTAATCGGGTATTTTTTGCCAAGTTGTGAATTTAGCAGAAAGACAGCAAAGTGGTGAAGTCCTGCAGGAGCCAATTATATTCAATCTCTAACACACACACACACACACACACATTCTCACTACATATATTTACAGGAAAGACAGGTGAGAGCGAGTGAATTTATTTTAACAGCCGTGAAACCAAATTAAGTGAATACGTGCTACCATGTGAGGCACTGATAAACTACTATATTTTAACGGGGGCTTATTATACAGACTGCCGAAAGACACAACATATCTACCAAGTAGAGAGGATTTCTGGTTTGTCCGATCCTGTGTACGAGCTCGTGGCAGTTTGTTTTGATGTCATAATGACACATTTTGGACAAAATTCAACAGTAGTAACACTTTATTCAAACGCTTGGCTGTAGCACCTCTCTGCGCTGATTGGTCAGCGTTTCTGGCTCCTAAATCTCTGCGCCATAATTGCTGCTGCAGAATGATTGTAATGACGAATAGCGACACTTTCTACCCTAAAATGACCAGTGACCAATGAAAGCTAATAAGCCTGCACGTTCTCATCATGTAACATATCGCCACTTTGAAGTGGACTCCTGCGTCTACATATTACGCTAGGTATCCTTCTGCGTCTGCTGTTGACGTTACCATGATGTCAAAACAAGCACATGGTAGGATAACAATGCACATGGTTATGTTTGGGCAACAAAAAGCACATTGCAACCAACACCAGGACGTCAACAAGCGCACATTCTGGCACGGATATTTCGTTTTAGGGAAAAGAGTCACATGATAAGGTGTAGAAAAAATAACCATAACATTCAGACAGGAAGTGAACACCAGACTCCTGCACGAAAGTCCAGGGTTTGTTGGATCTATCCACTGGCCCTCCCACCCGCCGCATAGGGACCTTCATGCTCCTTCTACTACATCGTGACCTTGCAGCATTTCAACCTGACGCCGTCCAGAAGCGTATCATGCAGATGTGACAGATTCCAACTAACGTTCACAAATGACGCCGACTGTCCGCATAACTTGATGGTGCAGCAGGTACCTTCCGGTTGTCCAGCAGTGTATAATAACACTGCGAATACAAAGACACAATAGGTGTATTTTAGTGTCGGGATCTCAGGCCAAAATCACTGCAAAGGCGACGGTATTTGATGACTTCGGAGTGAGAATGGGCTGCTCTGAACATGCAGTCCATGTTTGCAGTTGTTTCACGTTATAAAGAATTTTTTCACTTTTCTTCTGCTGTGTAAGTTTTCTGAACTAGTATCTGAGATAATTCTGTATTTCTGACTATCACTATAGGCCTTTCTCTATTAGATTTTTGCTGACAGTAATTTTTCAATTTTATTTAAATTTATTTCATTAACATATTTTAGATTTTATAGTTATCTCTGAATGTGTGGTACTGATTCTGTTTTTTGTTATAGCCTCTAAAAATGTTGCATGGCAGCTCTAAAATGTGCTTAATTCCACATGAAGTATTTCTTTGTCGACGTTAATCAGCAGAATGTTTAATAGCAGGATCATTTTCAGTGATTTAGGTATTATTCACAACCGCATGATCACACACCTTCACACATTGTATAAAAATACACATATTTAAAGGTGAGGAAAGGTGGCAGATTGTCAGCACATTTTCACACCTTGTGACATTACGTTAAGAGAAACTGTGAAGCTACAGAGACGTTTAACAAACCAATTAGTGGCGATAATTTATGTCTCTCTTCTTGTAGAATCCAATAGAATTTTTAATAGACCCTTGAAGGGTTCATTTGTTACTACTCGACAGAATTAATCACAATTCAGTTGCATTTTTCCACAACAGCAAATATGAATATTGATGATATTTTTCAAACTGATAAACACACTCAGCGTTATGTGACAACAATCAGTGACATCATGTTCGTGTTTCAGCCAGAGGACTACCGCGGTAACAACAGCAGTGTCAGATATTTATTACAGAATAATGTAATAACTAGATATACCGCTACATGGCTGTATGCATCGGCACATCAGTCAGGTTGTACTCACAGTTAACATCCACGTCTGTGAAAACATGGACGCTTCACACACAGCTTCTTTCTGGCGGCACAGACCATCTTTGCAATCGGCACAGTTTAGAGTTAGGGACCCCAGATTCTTGAGTTATGGCCAAAAACATGTTTCATGTGGTCACGGTGACCTTGACCTTTGACCTTCAGCCATAAGATTCCAATCAGTTCATTATTGAGTCCAAGAGAAAGTTGAATGTGCAAAATTTGAAGGGAAGTTGAGAAAAGGATAGTTTTACACACTTCGTGTAGGTCGTGACAGGGATTCCCTTAAGGCCATGTTCAGATATTTTGCACATGAAAATGAGACAGATGCAAGGTCACAGTGACCTTGACCTTTAAACACCAAATTCTAATTAGCTCATCGTTGAGTCCAAGTTAATGTTTGCGTCAAATTTGAAGAAACTCCCTTGAGGTGTTCTTGACATACCCTTTTTCACAAGAATGGAATTCAAGCTCACCTTGACCTTGACCTTTGACCACCAAAATATAAGCAGTTCATCCTTGAGTCTACTCGAACATCTGTGACAAATTTGCAGAAATTCCCAAGAATGCGCCAGATGGAGGGACGTACAACCCGCTAACATAATACTTAAAGCCTTGGCATAAAAAATAAATAGAATTTAGAATAAAACTATTTTTTCTAAAACATAGTGGAGGAGTTTGAAATCATTTTTTGTTTTGTTTGTCCTTTGTTGTATCCTCCAGTGGTGGAATGTAACCATGATTTTGTGAGCGAACAGCACTCAGACACACCTATAATTATGTGTATATAAACATTTACCGCCCGTAAACTTATTATGAATGTTGAAATTAGCTATTAAGACCAAAACCATTTTTGTACCAGGCTGCAAACATCTTTATTTTCGCTGTAAAGTTTGGCATTTTAACACAGGAGTCTGTGAGGATTGACTCGCTCTTGGAGCCAAGTGGCCATTAGAGGAACTGCAGTTTTTGGCACTTCCAAAGCTCTGGAGGTTGCTGCTTGATGTTTCTGTCAGGATTTGGTGGAGACCAAAACCAGAGTTTAAAGAGAGGAAATATTGGACTGAATCCTCATGTTGCTCTGTAACTGCAGGAATAACCGCCTGTTTGATAACACATCAACTTATAATAATGGTGCGACGTTATTGTGCTCACAGCTTGTTTCTGCTGTCACCTACTGGCCACAAAAAAAATGTTATTTCAGATTTAAACCCGTCTGTCTGTCTCTCACTCCGTCTGTCTCCATTTTGTACCTTCTTTCTCCTTTTTTCAGATTTCTCTGTTCAGTGAAGCGATTTATTTTGTTCTCTCCTCGACAGACGAGTTTCTCTGCTGCTTCAACATTTTCCTGCTCTGATTCACATCCTCCCGCGTGTGTGTGTGCGTATGTTCATGTGTGTGTGTGTGTATGCGTGCATGTGTGTATGCGTGCATGTGTGTGTTGATAACAGTGCTCCTCTGATAATCAGCCACAATTACGTCCCAATAGAAAGGGAGAGAAGAATTGGGAGGAAGCTATCAAGAGGAAAGCATTGATATGGTAATATCTGTCACACACACACATATACACACACACACACACACATAAACACACACAGAGGGCTGCAGTGTGACAGCAGTAGAATAGGAGGCTGCATACTCTGTCTCACAAACCTTTTATTTCAACACAAGACTGAAACTACTCATTAGAGACAGAGAGAGGAGAGAAAGTGTCCATCATTCTCATCACTTCTGATTATTTTCTGCACTTTTTTCATTGTCTCTCTTCAATTCATGCAATATTTTTGGGGGGTTTATGGTTTCTAAATAGATGTTTCTGTCAGTTTTAGAGTCTGCTTTCACAACTCAGTCTATTTTAGATTCTTCAGTTTGGCATTTATGTCAATTTTAGCGCTTATTTTGATGTACTTGTCTGTTTAAATGCCTTTAGTCAGATATTTCTGTCGGTTATAGATAATTTAGTTTGTCGTTATGTCAGTTTTACAATTTGGTATTTGTGCTGGTGTTTATCTTTCTGTCAGGTTTTGGCTCTTAAGTTTGATATTTCTGTTGGTTTGTGAGTCTTTAATTTGATATTTATGTCTCTTTTCAAGTCTTTAGTTTGATATTTATGTTGGTTGGATATTTTTGTCAGTTTTAGAGTCTTTACTTTCACTTCTGGTGGGTTTTAGGGCCTTGAGTTTGATATCTATGTTAGTTTTGGAGTCTTTGTAGTGTGGTATTGTGAGATCTTTTTATTTCTATTTATGTCAGTTTTAGAGTCTTAAGAATCAGCTTTAGTATTTTTAGTTTAATATTTTGTCAGTTTTAGAATTAAAGTTTGATATTTTTTTCGACATTTCTATCAGTTTTAAAGTTTTAGGTTTGATATTTCTGTAAGTTACTTTAAAGTTTTAAATTCAGTCAGTTTTAGTCTTTAGTTTGACATTTTGTCTCTTTAAGTCTCAAGTTTGATATTTTGTCAGTTTTAGAGTCTTACATTTGATAAATTTGTCAGTTTGAGGCTTAAGTTTGATATTTTGTCATTTTGGGAGTTTTAAATTTGATTTTTATGTTATAGTCTTTAGTTTGCTTTTTGTCAGTTTTGGGGCTTTAAGGTTGTCATTTTGTCAGTTTAAGGCTTAAGTTTGATATTTTGTCAGTTTTAGAGTCTGTAGTTTGTCATTTCTTTCTTTTTTTAGAGCCTTAAGTTTGATGTTTTGCAGTGTTGGAGCATTTATGCATTTCGTCGTGCTCTGTCCTTAGGTCGTGTGCTGTTTTTTACACGCTCAGACTCTTGCTCATGGGCACAGAGGCAGTCGGTTTCCAACCTGCAGCTGCCTGTTACCATGGTTACCTCAGAGAAAGACAGAGAGAGAGAGTCTGTCATTCATTCCTCTCTCTCTTGTTCATGTCAGTTCAGGTTTCTGAGCCTGACAGGATTATAACCTGACATGAAACGCTGAACGCACGCACACACACACACGCACACAGTCTGTGACATTGAGAGAAAATAGAATTGAAGGCTGCAGAGTCACAGTACAAATCAGACGCTATTTACCCTGGAGCTCACACATACACAACACAACACACTCTACAACACACACACAGACACACAATAATGCAAACACACTGCCGTAGCTCTCTAGTTTGAATACCAGCCCGGGTTGAATGTGTGTGTGTGTGTGTGTGTGTGTAAAGTAGCAGAGGATTCAGCAGCAAAGCAAAATGTGCACAAGGCTTCACACACTTAATAAAGCCTTTTTAAACCCGGTTAAAGGTTTACACGGACAAATAATCAGGTTTCTGCAGCTGAAATCGAGCTGCATTAGCCCGCTCTCCTTATGGACGCCCCCTCATCCCCCCATCAAGGGCTTAACCTCCCAAAAAAGAGGTGCTGAGTTTCAAAACCATCCTCATTTTTGTCCGTGTGATGAATCTGTAGTGAACTAGAAGCAGAGTTTCACCCGATAATTCAAAACACTTAATCACAAAGGTCACTATTTGTTCTGTAAACATCAATTTATTGTAACTGTGTTTGTTTTGTAACATTAAAAAAACACAAATGTTAATGAATTAATTAACATTAATAATGAATAAAGGCTGAACAGTTAGTTCTACATTTATTTTTTCAGAGGACAACAAACAAAAAGCATGCGAAATTGTCCCACAGCCACCAAAGTCATTTGTGGTTTTATGTTTATTTCTGCGGCTTCATTTTTATTTTTTATTTTTTAGTTAAAGATTGAAATCAAGCCGAGATTTAGAAACGCTACCGGACAGGTGACCATGCAGTTGTCTTCAGGGGAGTTTTCTCAAAAGTTACGGATGAATGACTGATCTGGCCGACTGGGCACATGCCCATGGGCCCAAAGTGTCAGGGGGCTCCCTGGTCTCATTTGCAAAAATGTCAAATGTCAGTGTAACAGGTACTGACCATACAGAGGGTACACAAAATCACAAAGAGATGCAAAGGAACTGCAAAAAGACACAAAACAACTACAAAAATGTATATGACAACCACAAAAAGACACAAACAACTGAAACGGAGACACACAAAATTACTACAAACAAAACAACCAACAAAAGACACCAAAACACCCCCAAAGAGACCCAAACGAATAAAACAACCATAAAGACACATAACAACTACGAATACACACAACAGTTACAGAGAAACAAAATCTGACTACAAAAAAAAAACACAAAACAACCACAAAGAGACACAAACCCCAAAAAGATGCAGAGCAACTACAAAGACACACAAACTACTAAAGAACAAAACAAAACAATGACAAGAGACACAGAATAACTACTAAAAGACATTAAAAAAAGACAGAAAATTAACAAAGACACATAAAACAATCACAAGGAAACAAAACAATACCACAGAGAGGTACAAAACAACCAAAAAGAAGCTTAAATGAGTAGAAATATATATATATATATATATATACTATATATGATTGATCAGCCAGGAATTCTGCTTACTCTGAGAGCGTACTACTATCTGCAACAGAAAATGAAATCAAGTCGAGTTGAGCCGCACCATAAAGTGAAAATGGGACACAATACTTAACTTATGTTTCAAATATCCACAAAACAGTTTTAATGTTTTGCATTTTAGCCTCTTTTTTAGCCTGTTAGCATTTAGCTCAGAGCACCACAGTCCCTCAAAGATCTGCTAGCGCTGCTGCAAACACAAAGCTAATTTTAGAAGCGGTGTGATGGCACACAATGTCAACGGAAAGACACGATTACATTCAAATTCCTCCAGGGCGGCACAAATTGAAGATGTTTTAACCTGAGCCAAAAAAATGCACATATCCCCAATTTGATTTGTGAATTTGCTACAGAGACAAAAAGCAGAGACTGGAGGGAAACATCAGAAAGACCTGGGTCTCTGCTGCACTTTCGCCTCAGAGGATTTGGCCAATTAGTGGCTCTGTCATCTCATGCTGCTTTGAAAGGTTAGCACTCGATATATCAAAGTGCTGACTGACACGCCTCTTTTGATCGCTGACAGATGCTTTGTAGCTTTGAATGGACTGTTAATGAGCTCTCAGCCCTTTTCTTATAAGTCGTCACAGTATTTTGATTACGTGCTGTAAAATGACAAGTGGATGTGTGGCGTTCTCGTACTCGATTGACTGTAAACTTACATTTCTTCAGACCAGGTTTCAGTCTTTGCTCTCCACCATGATCGAGGCTAGGGGAAGGAACAAAGTCGAAATTAAATGCCATCACCTCTCCAAGGTGGTATTTCCATTCACCGTCACTCATATGCTTTATTTTAAATCATCCAAATGTGACAGGCAATTTTTTGCAGTGTTAGTTCATATTTGAAAGTGTCACGTTTCCAATCTGGATCCTCGAATCCAGCAGACAATAACTTCACTCCTGGATGATTGTAGCTCAGGTCTGGTTCTCTTAGTACTAAAATTGACTTTTTTTTGGGACAATCAGGACAAAACAAAGTGGCTGAACAGTGAAGCCAATACTGAAGTGCAAAAATCTGAATCACCACTGAAAACCTGCAAATCGGTTCACACTGCAGAAACTCTGGTTGCCTTGTCTCACAGTTAAAGGGTTTTTTTAAATGGGTTTTGGTTAAAAGTCTGGAAAAAGGTCTGCAATAAAGATGTCAGTAAGTTCCTTCTTTGTGATGTCTTTGGTTTCCCGGATACATTTGTGGATTAGCTCTGCCAATAGAAACCTGTCTCCCATCAGTAAATTCAGTTTGCTGAAAGTGAAGGGAAATACAAGGTGCACATCTTAATTGGTTCTTTGCAGTCCAACACAAACGTATGCACAAGATGTTTTGCCAGGTCCTGCATCTCCGGTCGTCTGCACGGGTCTTATGGCTTTGTGGTTTCCGATAGGGCTTTTGAATGTGTTACTTGGCTCTGTTGGTGTTTCCGTCTCTCCGTCTTCCCCTTATTTGGATCTGCATGACCTCTTGCTGTTTATTGATGTCTGTATCTGCCCCGGCTGTGATGAACAGCTCTGTTTAGATATCATCCAAACGCTCCAGGTCCATCCTGTCGGTCATGCCCTCTTAGATACACAAAAACTCGCTCTGGAGGAGTTTGCGTTGGTGCAGTAGGATTATAAAGGGAGGGCATGTTGGATTCACTTTCTGACCCTGCTTTGAAACCAGCATAATCAATTTCGGATCCATTGTCAGTGCTTGGACCCACATGTGTGGAGAACCAACCAAATCACTGGGAAAAAAAGGCTTAGTTGCACATTTCTGCAAAACACAGATACTGTATGTTACATTCATGCATTAGTCTGTTGCGGATATGTTGAAACTTTGCGAACCAAAAAAACTTTAGGAACAAAAACCCATCGGTTATGTTTTGGAAAAGATCTTTTTTTGGCTTAAAATACCCACATTTAGAGACAAAAGCTGTTGGAAATGGAAAAACACCCTGTTTTGTTTGTTTGTTTGTTTGTTTGTTTGTTTGTTTGTTTGTTTGTTGGTACTGAACAGTAATCTGCAGTTTGACAGGCCTCTCTCCTCACTCCTATGTCCTCTGTATTCTGCTGCAAAGATTAATCGATTAGTCGTCAGATATTACATTAATTGTTGATTTGAAAATCTATTCATCGATTTGAGTAATTTTTAAGAAAAAAAAATCAAAATTCTTTGATTTGAGTATCTTGAGTGTGAATATTTTCTGGATTTTTTACTGTTGTTACAAACTAGAATTTTTAACACCTTTTTCTGGTCAT
This sequence comes from Plectropomus leopardus, assembly GCF_008729295.1. NCBI lineage: Eukaryota > Metazoa > Chordata > Actinopteri > Perciformes > Serranidae > Plectropomus > Plectropomus leopardus. Next base: position 3,396,915 of record NC_056484.1, read on the forward strand.
GTCTTTGTTGTTGTTGGGGGTTTTTTTAACTAACTTTTAACTTATTTTTAGGTTATTTTTGGTACCTTTTACTATTTTTTTTAATTAATTAATTTTTTGCAAATTTTTGGATAGTTCGTCTTTCGTTGCTCATTGACTTTTTCCTATACCTTTTTCCTTTTTTGAAATCAAGCTAAATTTCTCAGGTTTCAAAGGGTTAAGTGAGGTACAAATGTGCTAAAACTCTGCTGTCATGTCTTACACATGTTCAGTTTGAACCCCTCTCTTCACAATGTAGAAATTAGGAACCGAACTATGAGTAACCATAGCAACAAGTCTGTCACTTTGTGGGATGACTGCCACTAACGGACAGTAATTAACTTTTTTACCGGAGCTTTTCTGTAATTATGTTTTACAGCGTAATTACTCTCTTTAATGGTGCAGTAGATTACTGTAATTATTGAGTCATGTCATCAGACTGTTAAATATTCATGTGTCGGCTGATGATGAATCTTTTATTTAGCCAATAATTATGGCTGTTGACAGTCATTTTGTTTATGGTCATTATTATGAACAGATTGTGAGAGTAAAAAAATAGAAATATTCTGAGAGAAAAGTGTTATTTTAATACAGCCCTGTCACCAGAATTAAATGGCACCATTGTACATTTCTGCAAACCTGGGATATGTTACATTTATACAGAGAGACACCTGCCAAGCTGCAGACCAACAAACAACAAAACCGTTGTTTCTGATCAGCTTTTTGCTGTTTTCTACAGAATTTTATGCACCAAATGTTTTGTAGCAAATAATTTTTCCAGTCTCTGGATAGTGCCACAAAAGCAGTTATTTCAAGCCAACTGCAGTGTTGTTGAAATGTAAAGTTTCCACGTATCCACTACATATTATCTTGCAAATGTTACATATCTGTACTTTGCAGAAATGTACATTTTTCTGGCTAAGGTCTCATTTAAAATGTTGTAAAAGTCATAATATTACAAGGAAAAAGTCATGGTGTTAAATTGTAATTTTGCAAACCCAAAGTTACAATATTTTTTAAAAAATCAATATATTATTATTTTAATATTACTGTATTCTTTTTTATTTTAACGATCTGCTGTGAGAGCAGACTGCCAGCTCTTTCCTTACTTTTGCGAAGTTTTGCTCCATCAGAAAAGTACTTTATTATTACAGATTTTAGGATACAGATTCAAAATGTCTATAACTGTGATGTGTTTTGAGGCTGAAACATTGCAGTGTTTGGATGAGGCATCAAAATCAAAAAACATGAATCTTATTCCAAACAGTGGTCCTAGCACTGTTGTAGTATAGATATTTATTTGTAATTCCTGCGAGTGGTGTTGATCCTCTAACCCAAAAACTGTTCACAGCTGCTGCAGTGAAGTTAGTTTCATGTTGACGTCTACTTTTTCACACTGCACAGATCAACACATACACACACACACACATACAAACACACACACACACACACACACACACACAGAGTTTTGATACTACAGTAATTGTGTGCAGTAGTGATGTCGGATTAATAGGCGCCTCAGGCTGCAGATACAAACCTTAATCATCCATCAGCTCTGACAGCTGATATAATGATTACACAGCACACAAACAGGATCTGTCATCTCGCACTGTTTTCTCCACCACTCTGGAGGAAACAACCAATTTACTCTGAACATTTCAATTAAATCTCTCTGTCTTAGTGTACTCTATCTCCCTGCAGCTGATTGGCTGTGAAATACTGCAGAGCACAACAAAAAGTACTCAAACTTACCACAAAGTACCGCAGTACTGGAGAAGAATATGTTAAACAGTGGCAAGCACTCAGATCCTTTACTATAGTAAAAGAGCTGCAAGCAAACAGTGAAGTTACTCAGTTACAAGTTAAAGTCCTGCTTAAGTTTGTAGTCATTAAACTGTAGTTAAAGTAGCTCATTTGACACCCAGGTGCCAAGGTGCACTTTTCAAAACCAACAAACAACAAAACTATTTTTTGGTGAGTAAATGCTGTTTCCTGTGGCTTTTTAGGCACCAAATGTATAAATTTTTTGTAGCAATCTGACGCTGTTTTTCCAGCACAGATGACGACAAAAAGTGGCAATTTTTACAAAGGCATTGCAGTGTTTCCAGCCAGGAAAGTGGCATAAAAAGCAGTCATTTTTTACCAAGATTTCACACTGTGTCCTGCCAGGATAGCATCATTAAAAGTAGTTTTTTTGTTTTCTTACCAAAAAATTGAAGCATTTCCGGCAAGGATAGTGACATGAAAAGCTGTCATTTTATTGTGTCATTTTCTGCCGGGATAGTGTCACAAAATAAAGTTGTTTTTACCGATACACTGCAGCGTCTTGTGCTGGGATAGAAGGAAAAAAAAAAGCTGTAAATTTTTACCAAGGCATCACAAAAGTGACATGAAAAGCAGTCAGTGTTTGAACAGAGGCATTGCTGCATTCCTTGCCAGGGTAGTGACGAGAAAATCGGTTGATTTTTGCAGAGACATTGCAGCATTTTCTGCTGAGATAGTGGCACCAAAAGCAATTGCTTTTTAGAAAGATATTGCAGCATCTCCTACCACGATAGCGGTACCAAAAGAAGTCGTTTTTACTAATACATCACAGCCTGTCCTGCCACAACAGTGCCACAGGAAGTGACTGTTTTTTATGAAGACATTGCAGTGATTCCTGCCAGGATAGTGGCACAAAAAGTTGATATTTTTTTACTGAGACATCACTGCATGGCTTGCTGGGATAGTGACATTAACAGAAGTCGCATTTAACAGAGACATGGATGCGTTTTCTGCACGTATGCATAGTGGTCAGTTCAAAACGAAGGCACATAAAGAGAAAACAAGTCTGTAAAAGTTTCAGAGGAAAAGGAATATAGACTTTTTCCAGTATTGGAGCTAAAAATATGAGGGTGGTGTTGAAGGTCATTAAGTTATTTGCCCATCGTCGTCACGTTTTTCATTAACTTCCTGCAGTAGGATGATGAATTTAAACTTTTCTATAGGCAAACACAGGTTTACAGATTAATTATGGAAACCCTTTCCTAAAACAAGCTTGGATTCATTTTCGGAGCTCATTTAAAAACATAAGACTGGACCGTGTTCAATGCAAACCAAACAACACAGAGTGAACAGCAGAAGAAAACAGGAGCAGAAAAGACAGACTGAAGCTGCTGGCAGCTGCAAAAACGCCACTCGCCATCAGAGGAGGAAGATTGTGTAAATCTGCTTAAACAGACTTTAGCTTCATGCAACATTAATGTGAAGAGCTGCTGACAATACAGAGGGCTGGCCGTGCAGCCGCCTGACTGACAGCTGAGTGTGTGGTGGAGTCACTCATGTGATAAACTCACTGCTGTCTGCAGAGCTGGACATTACATTCAATTATTACAGCATCAGCTCAGTATTGATGTTTGCACAGTTTATGGTATTAATTTAAAACAGTCTTCAGGCTTCAGACCAGCTCTGTGAGGCTGTTAAGGAAACTGATTTGAAAGTTCTTTTTCATTCTTGTCTAAAATTGTTGCAAAATTTAAAAATAAATACAGTCTTAAACCACGTCGTTTACAATTACACATCATTTAAGTTAAAACAGGTTTAATTTTCTGCATTTTCTCACATCCTTCTCACAAGTTGTTTGACCCAGAAGCTGTGAAAATAATGTGGCATAACTTGTGGGACAAATGCGTGTGTGTGTGTGTGTTTGGCTTTAGGTATCTGCATTTTTTCCCCAAACTGCTGCAGTTCCTCACCTGTCCATCAGGTGTCCTCACTGTGTTTCGCAGTTAATCCCCTCAGCAGACAGGTGTTTTAGCTTTTCAGTCCTGGTTAACTCAGCCTGCAAAAAAACATTTAACTCCTGATATTTGATTATATAGTTTCAATCTTTTTTTCTGAAAATTTATTTTAGTTTTTATCAAATTAGCTCCTGATATTTTATTTAATTTTAGTCTTTTTTTCTGAAAATTTATTTTAGTTTTCAAATTTTATTTGTTGTAGTTTTGTTTTTAATTTTAGAGACAAAAACACATTTTAGTGATGTTTTCATCCTATATTTTGAACTTTTATGCCTTCTCAGTTTTTTTATATCCAGCTGTCGCCATCTTTGTTGTGTACAGTTACCATTAAAGGTGTTGTTGTGGAGGTTAATGACTCTGCAGTGATACAGCAGACTGACTCACCTCAGTAAATCCAGCCGTCTCTCCCGCTCACCTGACATTAGCTCTGGCACAGCTACCTGCTCTGTCCTCTGCAGATCAGTCAGCTGATCACTCACTTATTCACTGAAATGCTGTTTATCTTCTGAGTTCAGCCTGACAGAAGCAGCTAAAACATCAGATAAGGCAGTGATTTATCTTCAGATAGATGGTTGACTGTCAAAGTTAATCCTAGAACTGACTCATTGTTTCCACATCACTTCATCATGTTAGAAGCGGTTTGTCTCGGCTGTTTAGTTGCTGCTGTTTTCTCTGTGGATCGTAGGTTAACCCCTCAAAACCTGGATCCATATCAGTTTTCTTGTGCCGCATTTAGACTCCTTTCACAAGCTATTTAACCCTTTGAAACTTGAGCAAACTGGTTTGAAAAGGCAAGAAATGTGCCCAAAACTGTAAGACACTAGCATTAGGTGGCAGTTTAGGGGAGAAAATTTTCCTGAAAAAATTGAATTTATTTTTTTAAAAATGTAATGTTTAAAATTTAGTTCCAGAGAAAATACAGTAGAATATATAAAATAATTACTATTTCTAGGTAATTTTTGTGTTATTTTTTGCACTTTTTAAAGTGTTATTTATTTCTTTATTTTTTGCTTTTTTTCAGATGATTACTTTGTAACTTTTTTTTGCTGATTTTTGGGCTATGTCTTGTTAAGTTACTTATTACCTTCTCCCCAAGTTTTTGAAAGAAATCAAAACCAGTTTCAAAGGGTTAATTTAGTCTGTAAAATATGTTTCTTGAAAGAGCCGCCAGCATCAAATCACATCACTGATGAAAACAGAAAGTTACATTTTTAACCGTGTCACAACTTTTTTGGAACTGAGGTTGTACTTTAACTTTATTTAAGCTTACTATGTTATCTTTAATTATCTGTTTTCACAGCAGCCTGTGCTTAAAAAAGGACATATTTGTTAAAAAAAAACAAACACATAAATTAATATTTTATCTGCTTGCAATTACATTAAAGTGTGTTTTAATCATTAGTCAATGTTTTTTGTATTCTTGTAGAGTAATCTTGTGGTGCTATAATTATCCAGTTCAGTTGTGTGTTTGTGTATGTGTCTCTAGCAGCAACCTGTTTGTCAGGAGGGAGTTTCTGATCCCTCGCATTTAGACTGACAGCGTGCTGCAGGTTGGATCAGTTTCCATCTGAGGATCAATTAAACTTATTTTATCACATTTCCAACAAGTCAGCAGCGCACACAGGTAAGTACAATCAGTTATTTGATATTGTGTTTTAGCTGTTAAATGTAACATGTATATTTAGAGGATAAAATGGTCACCTCTGTAGGCTTGGCCGGTAGCAGTTTGCTAAAATATGACTCAGTCTCATTCTGAACAAGGAAGTGCTGCATTACGGGTGTGTGAAGTTAACATGCATGTGTTGTTATGAAACTTTCCAGCACTGTAACTGACAGGAATTTAAGATCAGCTGCTGTTTTATATGAAGGGAACACTTTAACAACAGCTACTTTTCAAGCTTACAGTGAGTTGTTACTGAGGAGAGCGAACGAAACAGTATTACAGCTAAAGTTTTAGTTTGTAGTTGCGTCCGCAGAAAAATGCCGGTCACCAAAAGAAAATGTTGGCATTGTACGTTTCTGCAGAACATGAAAATGTTGCATTTGTACATTTCATAGGTATCATATAAATGTTTCTAAAGTGACGAAATATATTAACTGACATTGTCATACAGGAGAAGGGAATGGTGCCAAGCTTTCAGTCACTGTTCAAGATTTACAAACAACAAAATGTGTGATTTAAAGAGTTATTGCTGTTTTCCTAGCTGGGATAGTGCCATGAAAAGTATGCATTTTAAGCCTAAAACATTATCACTTCCAAACCATAACCATGTGTTTTTTGTGCCTAAACCTAACCCCACGCAGAATTGTTGAAATGCAAAGTTTTAACGTATTTGTTAAATAATAACGTGCAAATGTCAGATGTATCTGTGGTTTGCAGAAAAGTATTATTCCAACATCTTTTTCTGGTCATCAGGTTGGTAATAACATGCCAAATTTACAGCATCATCTTCAGTTAGGATTTTAAAACTCCTGACAGATGCATAAACAATAACCATGCACACGCTTTTCCCCTCATGTGTTCTTCACATCAGGCGTACAGTGTTTTAGATTAGATAGCTGCAGATTAAATGATAAGAATTAGATTAGATATAAGTTGAGAGACAGAAAGAAAAGGTTTAAGGTTGTTTGCCAACTTGCAAAGTGTACTTACATTTCACTTTGTGATACACGGGAATAAAATGTAGGGTACATTGTATGTAAACTCAGATTTGCTGTGCATTGTAGGTATTTTACAGTGCACTATATAGTGGATGAACTTAACCACTGAGAATCTGAATACTACTACAGAATGGCAAACACTACATAGTGCGCTATTTCCGTGATAGGGAACAGTTTCAAACACAGTTTTAGACGTGACTCTGCTCAAAGATTTATCCATCTGGCCCTTGCAGTCTGAGCCCAGATTAAGTCAAACTTTCTCTTTGGTTCCAGGGTTTCAACATGTCGACTGCCAACTGTCTGCAGACTGAGGATCAGCTTCTGTGCTGCATCTGCCTGGATGTGTTCACGGATCCAGTCACGCTACCGTGTGGACACAACTTCTGCAAAAACTGCATCACACAGCACTTAAATTTCAATTCCCACCGCCAGTGTCCCATGTGTAAAGAGCAAGTTAATAAGAAATGTAAGCTTAAGGTGAATACTTTCATATCTGAGTTGGCTGATCAGTTCAGACAGTCAGCAGGAAGTAAAGCCAGTGACAGCTCAGAGCAACGAGTTGACACACCGGCAGAAGTTTCCTCTGACGTTCCTACTCGTACTAAACGTACTGGGCTAAAATCCTGCCTGTGGTTACTTCTGGCATGTCTAATCATCTACTTTGCAATTAACCTAAATCTTCACCAAACAATATCCAGCCTGACAACTCATCAGCTGTTTGATACAGAGGAGAACGTCGCGGTCAGCATGTGTCCTGAGCACGGCAAACCTCTGGATCTCTACTGCAAGAATGAAAACATGGCCATTTGTCAGACCTGCGCTGAGTCAAGTCACAGATTTCACCACATTGTTCCTCTGAAAGAAGAATATGAAGAAAAAAAGACAGAGCTTTGGAAAACAGAGGCTGCAATTCTGCAGAGTATCGTGGAAAGGCAACTGAAGATACAGGAGATCAAACACTGGGCAAAGCTCAGCAAGGAAGCTGCAGACAGAGAGACTGATGATGGCGTTCACGTCTTCAGCGGTTTGATTCAGTCTTTAGAAAAAGCTCGGGCCGAGCTCATCGAGAGGATCAAAGCGAAGCAGAAAACAACAGAGACACAGGCCATAGATTTCATCCAAAAGATGAAGCAGGAAATCTCTGAGCTGATCAGGAGACGTGCTGAGGTAGAGCAGCTCTCACACTCTGAAGATCACCTCCACCTCCTGCAGAGCTTCACATCCGTGAACGTCGCTCCACCCGCCAACCACCTGCCAGACATCAGCATCTGTCCAGTGTCCCATGAAGAAATCCTGAGGACAGCTCTGGTGACTGCGCTGGATCAGCTGACAGAGAAAGTTAGAGATAAGATGGAGAAGCTGCGTGAAGCTGAGCTGATGAGCGTCCAGCAGAGTGCAGTGGATGTGACTCTGGATCCTGACACGGCGCATCCTGCTCTTGCTCTGTCTGATGATGGGAAACAAGTGCATCACAGTGGCGTGAGAAACAAACTCCCAGACAGCTCAAAACGATTTGAACGTCAGCATTTTGTGTTGGGGAAGCAGGGATTCTCTTGTGGAAGATTTTACTACGATGTTCAAGTTAAGGGCAAGATGATGTGGATTTTAGGCGTGGCCAAAGAGTCTGTTGAAAGGAAGAAAAATACTGAACTCAACCCTGAGAATGGCTACTGGACTATTTTTCAGTCTCGGAAACACTTGTTTGCACTGGCTAGCAGGGCTGTGTCTTTCTCTGTGAATGACCCTCCTGACAGGGTGAGAGTGTTTGTGGACTACGACGAGGGTCTGGTCTCTTTTTACAACGCAGATTCTGCAGCTCTTCTTTACTCCTTCACTGGATGCTCCTTCACTGAGAAGCTCTACCCTTTCTTTAGTCCTGGTAGTATTGACTCTGCCGCTCTGATTATCTCTCCTGTCAATCAACACAGATGAAACTAATCATTGCTTTTGCACCAACCAGCGGCCGCAACTCGATAATCGTTAAGGCCCAGACGCATCAAACCAACATCAGAGAATTAGCAGCGACCAAAGCCCCCTGCTGCGACGCCTTACAGTGTTTGTGTCTTGGCCAAAAAGTTGCACGCTTACTCCATGCCACACAAGTTTATCTAGGACAATATTTCAATCCCGCTCGGATTTTCATCAGGTCAAAATGTTTGAGAAATAAAACCCCGCTTGTATCTATACATAATGCACACCAACAGGCTGACGAGCTCTACGGTTGCAGGTGCGGTTAACTTACAGTGATGTCAAGGTCATATTACAAAACATCAAACATTTCTCAGTTGAGAAACATTATATCAGGATTCTTTGTATCAAAATTCATCTTTTTGTCAAAATACTTTACATTAAAATCCATCATTCAGCTACATCACCTGTGTTCAAAGTTGATAAAAAATGAGCATAAGGCAAAGAGAGTTTCAATATTTTCATTATGTGCTCAGTGTCACCTTTTAGTGTTCATTTGAAGAAGACATTTTTTGACATTTTCACAGTGATGTAAAATAGATATTTTTAAGGGCGTTTTTTATGTGACAGAAAGTTATATTAAAGGTTGTTTTTTATTACTTGTATGATGGAATTTGTGCTCGTTTAAAGGTAATGTACTCAAAGGCTTCTTTTAAAACTGCTCAGTTATCATTTTTTTTATAGTATAGAAGAGGGAATAAAAAACAAAATTAACAACAAAAAATTTATCAGCTCAGATTTTCAAAATCAGTACATCCCTTAGTGTTTTATAGACTAAATTACATTTTTTACAATGAGTTTTGGGTAGAAAAATCCCCTCAAAAACGAGACAGTGCAGAGCAAACGCTGCATCAAGCGGTTAGATTTTAGCCTTCTAAAACAAATCAATATCAGTGAAGGGTTTTCATTATTTAGATTATTTACGCTGCCGTTATCTCAAAGCCAGAACACAGGCAATACTTTTCGATCGGTTTAAGTCAGTTTCAGGCCTCATTTATAAATGTGGAAATAAATCAGGCCTCATTTATAAATGTGGAAATAAATCAGATATGATTCTGCAAATGAGTCTGTAGTCTAAGCAGAAAAGTCATCTATCCCCTGGTATTGCGAGTCGTATATAATTGAAAATGCAATGACTGTGCATTTTAATGACATAACGACATGTGCGCAGAAAGTGAAAAATACAACAATGGAGGACGAGGGCTCAAGTCAGTGGTCAAATGCTGAGGTTATCTGTCCTTTAGGCGTTTAAGGCGAAGAAACTGTTCAGTCAAAAATAGAGGGTTCATACTGAAACGAACATGTTGGTGAGGACATTTCAGAGCGCGGTTTAAAACACTCTTGGCCAGCGGGAAATAAAAAGCTTAAAAGTAAAGTACAAGGAGGTCAGAGACACTAACAGTCAGCCAAACCCCCTTTTACGCATGTGCATTGTTTCAAGCGTAAGCAAAATTTAAGCAGGTATAAATGCAGATCTCAGATTTAAGGTACTTTCAAGAGTAGATGTAAGCAAAAAAAACTGGACAGCAAATAAGAATTGGGTAAGACTTTTAGTGTAAATCCAGCCCGAGCCTTCAGTCAGGGTGAAGGTTCACCAATAGTGTTACAAACATTGAACCACCTGGTGAACCTTTGTATTTGTGACCATATATCTACAGCATTAGTCTCCAGTACCACGCTGTCCAGGAGAGATGCTGGATTCTGCCGATCGGACTCAGAATCTGCAGTAAGAAGACAACTGTTGGCAGACGAACTTGAATGCATCAGACAGGATGCCTGAGGGACTGGGAGCGCTCTGGGAGACAGTCAGCAGGTGTTACTAGACGAGGTGTGGACCCAAAGGGAACAACATGATGAGCAGGTACGGTCTGAAGGCTCTTCAAACCGTGAATCGATGCTATGCCTGATTCAGGAAATGCTGGGTAATTTCTGTGCTCTGTCATTTCTGTGATATTTGAGGTTTTGTGGAGAGATACCCGGTCAAGTGCTTCAACAATAGAGGCCTCAGAGGGGTTACTCTCTGACAATTTATCAAAGAAAAATATTATGTTTAAAGCACACAAAGGCTGCTGTTACAGAGGCCTTTTGCTGTAAAACCTTTTTCAGCAGGCAAGGGGAGAGAAAGAAAAGGTCAAGGATGGAAAAAATATTTGGTAAAGAGGATCAAGACACACAAAGACCTCGCAGAAAAGACGCGCCATTGTACATTTATGCAAACCACTGATTTATTGCATTAGCATGTTATTATGTAGCGGATGTGTTGAACCTTTCAGCAATGCTGTGGTTAATGTGGGTAGATTTAATCATAAAAATCACTTGGTTATGTTTGAGAGACGAGAAAACAACCCTTTATTTGTGGCAATATCCCAGCAGGGTTTGCAGCAATGTCTCTATGAAAAACAATCACTTTCATGACACTATCCCTGCTCAAAATACGGCAACAGGTTGCTTCAAAACACCCGTGTTTGGAGCTTAAAAAGCTGCAGGAAACACAGCAATGATGGACATTAAAAATACTTTGAGTTTCAACAGCGCTGGTTTAGGTTTAGGCATAAAAACCTTTTGGTTATGGTTTGGGAAGTATTATATTTGGGCTTACAGTTGATTTAGGATTAGGCAAAAAAAAAGGCACGGTTGGTTTGGTTTAGACAAAAAGGGCACATGGTGAGACGTGGGGAAAAATATCACCTTCAGACAGGAAGCAAACACCAGACTCCTGCATGAAAGTCCGGGTTTGTTGGATCCATTCGCCCCCCCCTCCACCCCCCCACACGCACCCTCCTGTTTTTAATATTATCTCGTTAGCAGCAGCGTTTCAACCTGACATCATTCAGTGGCGTATCATGCAGACGTGACAGTTTCTGTCCAGCTGCGTTCTCCATTGGCGCTGCCCGTCTGCATATCATGCTGCAGCAGCAGGTGCAGTCCAGCCATCCGTGGGCGTATAATAACACTGAGATTGTTTCTGTTGAACTACGTTTTCAGCTGACTCCAACCTGGCGGCATATGATACAGCCATGATACGTAACTTTTGGGATCGTACGCTGAAATTACTGCAAAAGCGGCAGTATGTAACGACTTTTGAATGAGAACAGGCTGGCTGCCCCATCCTCCATGCCCTCCACCTCCAGATGTCAAAGGCAGCTCATGTCCCTTTAGAAACGTTGATATGATACATAACACATACAAATGTAACGTATATGTGGTTTGCAGAAACACACGATGCCAGTTTTTCCTTCTGCCGACTGGGCTGATTTTGCCTCTGTGGCTCTTGTCGTTCAAAATTTGAATTGCCAAAACACAAAAACACACCTCCAGTCAGGCACTTGAAATGCAGAGTATCATTCATCTGCTTAGTGTGGGTGAAAATATTGTTTTCATACAACCGGTTGGGCCACATTTCACCTATGAGATCCTCACAGAAAATATCAGAGCAACAGCAGCTGCTCCTCGCAGCGTGCATCCTCACAAAACTCCAGCCCAAAGTCTGCACAGTCTGGATGGATTATGGTAATGTGTCAGAGGCCAAGTGCATGATGGGAATGGAGATGAGTGTGTCTGGGCCTGTTGGTTAGGATATGAGGCAGATTATGGAAATATGATGGTCTGGATTTCAGGTTTCCTCCGAAGCTCAAAGACTTAGAGAGTCTTATCTCAAACAGATTAACTTTCTGTGGAGGTCTGTCTCTCTCCCTCAACCTGTCTCTTGTTCTCCTGTTCGTCCTGTCTGTCTTCAGAGGTGTGTCTTTGTCACTTTGTCTTTCAGCTCAACATAATATGGATAATCTCTCTTCTTGCCAGCTCAAACCAAACCTACCAAACCCGTCTGACAGAAAAGGCCAACTCTGTGCCACCTCGCCTGCTTCCTCTCTGCACACAGATGATGAGCCTCAGGTAATTATTGAGACTTTTTTTTAATTTAGTTTATTGATTTAGGACAGTGCACATTAATCAACATATCAGCACTAAACATCAATGTAAATATGCCTGAATTAATGCTAAATTTCATCTGTAGTCCTAAAGCAACTACCATCAAAATAGTTACACAGACATCTTATTGGACATCACACAAAGAGTTCACAAACAAGATTACAAATGGACATTTTACATTAAAATAATAGAATTACCTACAATAAACAGTAAAAGAAAAACATATGATAAGCCAGAAAAAGCCATAGCATTTTAGGATGTGCTCAGTCTTTTTGCATGCTGAGATTTTTTTAGTTATTGCAAAGAAAAACATATTAATTTTGTTTAGGTGGATACAACAGCAGCTCTAAGGTCTGAACTGTTATTTCACTCAACACAGTACTTTGCAGTAATTTTATGTCATTTTATGGAACTTTATACTTTTGCTCCACGACATCTCAGAAGTAAATATTGTACTTTTTTTACTTTACTAAATTTGTCTGTACAGCTTGAGTTACTTTTCCCAATTCAACAAGAATAAACTAGAATTTATTAAACATTATTTAACAGATTTTCATACATTTATAGGTTATTATGTTGCAGATACATTCAAACTTTTAACACTGTCGTTGTTAATGTGTGGTTATGTTTAAAGCCAACCACCACTTGTTTATTAAAAGATCATATTTTGGCTGAAAATACCTGCTTTTTGTGGCACCATCCCAGCTGGAAATGTAACAGTGTGTCTTTTCATGGCTCTATCCTGGCAGAAAACCTGCCTTAACAAAAATAATGCCCAGTTTTTTTTGGCACTTTCCCGGCAGTAAAACTCAGAAATGTGAAAAACAATCGCTTGAATTCAAATTGGTTTCATTGTTTTCAAACATGAGAAATAAGGCAGTGAGCAACTTGTGAAGAAATGTTCCACAAATTGAAAGAAAGAAGTAGATTTATAAAATTATTATTTTTAAAACATTAGGGGAAAATGTCTAGGGAATAAAAAGAAATAAGCTAGGGAAACCTATATTTATAATTATCATAATTACATATTTTAAAAATATCTTATAATATGTTAGTCTGAATTATTTCAGCACTTTTTTCAAGTCTTGTTTGCCGTGGGTTTTTATTGTCTTTTGTTGTTGTTTTTTTCTTTTTATTTATTATTTGACACATTTTTAGGTGATTTTCTTCTACTTTTTATGGATTTCTTATCAATAAATTAATTCTTTAATTGTTTTTGAAAGAAATCAAGTGTTAACTCTGCAAAAAGGCAAAAATTTATATTTTCCAAAATGTTCAACTATTCTTTTAAATTGCTGCAGGTGTGTGTACCTCCTCAAGGACCTCTACAACCATTTCAAGGCCCTCATCAAGCTCCTCAAGGACCCTCTCAGAGTCCAGCTGAGACAGCTCATCTCTATATATTTTCTGTTTTCAGGTAAATTGAAGCTTTTTTTCCGTCTGTAATCTTTTGTTTCAGAGAAAACTCCTGAATCATCGCCGTGTTTCACTAAATGAGGTTTCAATTACACAGAGACTGACGAGTGTTTCGGTGATGTTGTACCTGTCGCTCATCCCTCCAGCTTCATTAACTTCCTGTTTCTGAGCCTCTCCTCTTCGTCTCTTTCTCCGTGTCTGTTTTAAATGAGCTGTCAATCAGCCCGCCGCCCCCCCGAGCCGCAATTACTCCGACATTATTACCTCAATGTACAAGACGGAGGATTAACAACAGTTTCAGTGCTGTCGGTTCACTTTAACGCAAGCATAAGCTGAAGAAGCAGGAAACTACACCTGACAGTCAGAGGAGGAAACGACAGAATTTTAATTTCAGCTTTGATTCAAACGAAAGAGACGACAGAGATGCTGAACTTTCAGCTCAGCAAATATTTCTTAATTCCAAACATGTTTTCACTAATGCAGAGCGGGAACTGTGACTGAATATTAACGGCCAGTGTCAAACTTAAAAACTGTTCAGAGGATTTGTTAGTTGAGATAATTGTTTCCTGACAGTCACCAGAACTTTTTCCAATTTTTCCAAACTTTTGGACAACTAAAATCTAAACAAGGAATACAGTCTGCTCAAGAACTGCTGCAACTCATCCAAGGCCCAAAACGCTTCCTCAGGGTCCCTGAAAACTTCCTCAAAGACTCAAATGTCCTCAAGGACTGCTCCAAACTTCACAAGGATTCCAACAACTATTTCAAGGAACACAGCACTCATGCAACCTCTCCAAAGCCCCTTAAGCTTCTTCAAGGACCCCTACAACCTATTCAAGGCACCTCCAGCTTTTTCATGCTCCCTACATCCTCCTCGGTGACTAAAATGTTCTCAAGGACTCCTGCAATGTCCTCATGGATTCCTACAACCATATCAAGGACTACAAACTCTCAAGGTCCCTCAAAACATTTTCAGAGACTTCTGCAGTCTCTTCAAGGACCCCTACAACCTCCTTAAGAACATGTACAATCTATATGAGGACCCAGGTTCTTAGATGGACCCTTGAAAACTCTTCAAGACTTCTACAACCTCTACAATGGCCCATAAGCTTTCTCAAGGACCCCTGCAACCTATTCAAGGCCACTTAAGCTTCCTCAGGGTCTATACATCCTTCTTAAGAACTACAATGCCCTCAAGGACCTACTACAACCTGTATTGTGGATTCCAGCAACACTCTCAAAGACCTTCAAAGCATTCTCAGGGACTACAGTCTCTTCAAGGACCTACTTGAGGACTTCTACAAGCTCCTCAAGTACACTTACAGCCCATTCAAGGCCCCTTAATCTTCCTTGGGCTAACTAAAACATGCTTAAGGACTACAATATCCTCAAGGACTGCAACAACCTCATCAAGGACTTCTATAAGCATCTTAAGGATTACAATATCCTGGGGGACCCCCAAGGCAATGTCCAGAGCTTTTGAAATCTCTTCAAGGGCTTTTACAACCTCTTTAAGGACTATAATATCCTCAAGGTCTGTTACAATCTCCTCAAGATAGAGAAGAACACTCATTCAAGGTCCATTAAGCATCCTTGAGGCACATACAACCTCCTCAAGGACTACAATATCCTTAACAATGCTTACGAATTCCCCAAAAGAAAGAAAATCACGCTCAAAGTTTGTAGTTTGGAGCTTCAGCCAGCAGATAGCGCCAGATCGCCATTAAAAACATACATGTGAGACTGTTACTTCCTGTCTGACATCAGCTGGTTTCTCCTGAGAGTGACAGCACTGTCAGACTGAGACCTCTTTCCTCCATCACACTCTCTTTAGTCCTGATTTTAATCTCAGGAATAAGGAGCCTCTGCCTGTCAGAGCTCTGGATCCCTGCAGAGTTTCCAGCAGAGCATCATCTCCTACAAACTGCAGAGTTTAAAGGCATAAAATCAGAAATGTTTGAATTCAGGTGTCAGGAAATCATGTTCATGTTAATGTGAGCGACAGTCAGGGTCTGATAAAGGTTTGCTGCAGTTGTGAGGTAAGAATCTGTGCGCAGATTGATTTGTGTATGTTTGTATTGTGCTGTTTTTACAATATAGACATAAACTTTATAAGGCAGCTATAAATAATGGAAAACAAACATTAGTGTATATACCTATCTGCAAGCACAAAGACCTGCAACTAATGATTTATGTTATTTTACGTTAATCAAAACTTTAATGCGATACATGTAATGTATAAAAATATACTGCTCGAGATATATATATATATATATATATATATATATATATATACATATATATATATATATATATATATATATATATATATATATATATATATATATATATATATAAAAGGGGATAAGTGGAAATTTTCATTTTAAAGTTAAGTTGTTGGATACTTTTTTTGTTCTGCCATAGTGTCTCTTTTATGCAGCCACTTGGGGGAGCTATAGTAGAATTTTTCCAATTCTATAGAGACTATTTACATTGTAGATGCCACTAAACTGCATCAAGTCCTGCAACCTCTTCAAGGACCTCAAAATCTCTCCAAAAAGTTCTGCAACCTCTTTAAATCCCCTGCAGCCTCCTCCAGGGCTCCTACAAACTCTTCAAGGACCCCCATAATATCCCCAAGGTTCTCTGCAATCTTTCCAAGGTCTTCTGCAACCTCTTCAAGGCCCTCACCCACCTTCCTATGATACACTAAAACTTCCTCAAGGGCTCCATCAACCTCTTCAAGGATCCCCACAATCTCCTCACGGCCCCCTATAATCTTGTCAAGGGTTCCTACAACCTCTTCAAGGCCCTCACAACCTTCGCAGGAAGTCCACCAACCTCAGTGAACTTCTACAACCTTGTAAAGGGCTGCTATGATGTATTCAAGGCCCTCACATCCTCCCCAGGTGTCCTTTAACCTCATCAAAGTCCTATAACCTTGTCAAGGGCATCTACAGCCTCTCCAAGGCTCTTGCAACCTCCAAATAAGTCCCACACACACACACACCTCCTTAAATGCTCTTACAACCATTTCAAGGCTCTCACAACCTCCTCCGGTGTCTTTTCACCTCATTGAAGTCCAAAAACCTCATCAAGGACTCCTAAAACCTCTTCAAGGCCCCTCACAACCTCCTCAGAGAGTCTTACAACGTCCATAAAAGCTCCTACAATCTCTTCAAGGCCTTCTCCAGACCTTCAAGAAGATCTGCAATCTCCCCAAGGTCCCCTGATTCATTTTCTTTCTTGTTTACTTCTAATTAGTTCCCTAATATTAAATTAAGTTAACAGGTCTATATTTAGTTTAACACAGTTGGCTAAATATATTCAAATTTGAGATAAAACACATTTGTTTTTAAAATGAGCCTTTTTCTGTCGAACTGAATGAATCATTTCTCTGTTTCATTCATAAACCTGTTGAATCTGTGTGTCTGTGGCCAACACACACACACACGCACACACATACACACACACTCCTCTAAGCTCCGCCCCTCCCGGGTAGAGACGGGAGACCGGCTGGTGAATAAGTAACATTCATTAAAGAAGCGGACAGACAGACAGATACTGACCCGTCTCTAACTGTCTCACCTCTGCAGCGGCTGACCGTCGGCACTGTGGCCGGTGTTTGACGCTGTTGGTCGGTGTTGGAGTCACAGACGGACCGCTGGACCGACAGATAGCGGACAGGTAAGACCTCTCACCGTCGGTACTCATCCAACTGTGTTTCTGTGGTGCTCCCATTATTTTTCCTACATAATTACATTTACTCAGTCAGCTCACTACTTATTTGACACCTTCAGTCAGTGGTGAAGTACATATTGGCCTACTTATGTACTTAAGTACAAATTCAAGGTACTTGTAGCCTAATTTACTTAAGTATTTTTATTTTATGCTATTTATTCTTGTATCTCAGAGACAGATATCATACTTTCTACAGCGTTACATTTATCTGACAGCTTTATATAATAGGTGAGGAATATGCAGACTGAGAATATACCAAAAGAAATATATTAATTTTATAAGTAAATGTTTTGTACATAAAATGTCTTAAACTACCTAACAGTATGGCTATATTAAATAATATAAATGAGCTCCACCTTGAAAAATTATAACAGCAAAATGCTAATGACTTTGTTATGTAACATTCCTAAAATTAAATATTACTTTAAAGTACATTTTTATAGTAATACATATATACTTTTACATCATTGTCACTTTCAGTGCAGGACTTGTAGTGGAGTATTGTCTTAGTTTGATGTAAGTACTTTTACTAAAATAAAGGATCTGAATACTTGTTCCACTGTCTTTAGTTATAAGTTGGAAATCCAGATTAATACAAAATATGATCAAAAAATAAATTATGCTGCATTAGAATGGGTAAAATTTTATTGATCCCTTGTTGAAATTGATAAACTACCCAGCAGTATATAATGAAAAAATATTTATAGTCCAATAATATAATATATAGTATTCTGAAATAGGCCATTCTTCATAATTTAAGATCCACTTACTGGATCATCCTTGTTCCTTAAATTAAGATTTTTTTGCATTTATTTTCAAGTTTATGAGTAAAATTTGACATTAAAAATTAAACAAAGTTTAAATTCAACTCCACAAATCCAACATTACTAAAATTAAATGTAACAAAGAGTTTATTTTATTTATTTTTTTTTAGAAGGTATTTATCTAAATTTGTAGGATAAACTTAAAGATCTGGAACGTATAAGATATTGTTACAGGTGATGATAACAATATATTTTAAATTTACAACACTTTTATTTCTGAATATTTTTGAACCAGTATGTCTTGAGAGGACATTCAGACAATAAAAGTAATCATAATCATAACTTTATTTATGTATCAGCTTTCAAATTAAAGTGCTGTAGTAAAAACAAATAATAAAAGTAAGTAATTGTATAATATTATAACACTGTGATGATGAAAGACAGTAACGTCTGAGCTGAGTGAAGACTAGTTATTATATGACAGCTGATGCACAGAGCGAAGTCACAGACGCTGACAGTAACCTGTTTGTAAACTCATCTAATCGCTTTGTGCGTCCGTCAGCGTTCCTGAAGACGATGTTCAGAC